>NW_013952637.1:580767-595234 GCF_001266775.1 Austrofundulus limnaeus
CTGTATTTTTTCTAACTTTGATGAAATCAGCTTTAAATGTTAATGTGAGGAAATAATCAGTTAATTTGTTTTTAATTTGTTATTTATTGTTTACCCTCTTCCTTTAAGTTTAATTTGAGTTAATGTTGGTAAAATAATCGGCTGTTTTCTGCAGTTTTCTGCTGTCGGTTCAGTTGAAGCAACAGCTAAAGCGAAGCCGTCAGCAGATGAACCGGACCAGATTTAAAATAATAAACCAGTTAAAAAGATCAGCTTATTTTCCCGACGTGACGACTTCTCTCAATTATTTCTTTCATCTGGTCGTAGTTTAATTCAAAATAAGGCTATCATCAGCAGAAACTTCCTCGTTTCTTTTTGCCCTCAGATAAATTCGACACAAAATGCTCTCAAATAATTAAAACAGACTCGGCAGCTGTCGCATAAAAGGCTCGTTTGTTCTGAAACATCATCCAATAAAAGAAACTTTCACTTTATTTTAATTACAAATTCAACACAAACTGGGGAAACTGCATTTCCTGCAGAAATGCTAACGTGAAGCTAATTGCTGAAAACTTCAGCTGAAAGCTGCTGAAATGGAGCTGAAAATGTTACACAGCAAAACGGTTAATGAGAGTTCATTTTGAAAAGTTGAAAGAAGCAGAAAAATGTTTAACTAAGCAGAAAAATAGCTGAAAGGAGCAAGGATAGCTGAAATAACAGAAAAAGCTAAAATTAGCATAAAAACAAGCTAAAGGTAGAAGACACAAGGTAAAATTAGCACCCAGATGGTAAAAGGGTGAAAAAAAAGTTTAGTATAAGTACAAAACAATGGTCAATTGTTGTAAAATAGCTAAAACAGCCAAAATCTGCAGTAGAACAGCTAAAATTTAGCTGGAAATTCCTAAATTAGCATAAGGAGCACAAGTTTTCTGAACAAAGCAGAAAGAAGCTGAAATAACCACCAAAATTTAGCTTCATTAGCAAAATCAGCTAAAAAATAGCAGCTGAACATTAGCTAAGATTGCAGCAAATAACTGAATATTTCAGAAAGCCACTGTAAGAAGCAGAAACCGATCAAATTAGTAGAAAGAAACACAAACAGTAGAAATTAGCAGAAGAACAGCAGAAAGAAGCAGAATTATATCTGAAATAGCAGAAAAAAGCTAAAATTAGTGAAAAAACGAAGCAAAAATTAGCAGAAGGAAGTTAAAAAGAGCAGAAGCAGAACAAAAGCTGTTAGGTTCTGTAAAGTTTTAGAAACATTTGAAGGATTTTAAAGATGGTGAAAACAGCTTCATTCATTCTCAATGAGGAAAATGTGGCCGAAAAAGTGAAATAGATAAAAAAAACAAACACACAAAAAAAGTATAAATAGCTGAGATAGCAGAAGTCATAGCTGGAATGTCCTGAAGCAGCTGAACGTTCTGACAGGTGATCTGTTGAAGCGTTCACTGTCGGCTGCTACGTTTGTGTTTCTGTTAAAAGCTGAACTGAAGGAAGATCGGCTCTAATCTCATCGTGTCGCTGAACCTAATCTCTGATATTCTGCTCTGTAATCCAGGTGTCAGATCAGCTGAAACAATGAGATAAAGAGGAGACGACAGGAGCAGGATTAGAGCTGGGACCAGTCAGGAGGGGGGCTCTGTTACCTGAGGAGGTGGTCTGGAGCAGGCGGGGGGCAGGAACCGATCGTTGACGTTGAAGTAGAGCTTCAGGTGGTTCCAGTGCCTCTCTCTGTCGTCCTGCTTCCTGAAAACAACAAAACACTTGTGTTACCTCTGAGTGAACATCAATCATCTGCTCCCACAGACACACCAGCTGACACGGTCTCTGCAGAGTCCTGGGTCTACCCGAGTCTGGTTCTTTGAGCTTCGGCCTCCAACGGGCTGAGACATCCATCAGCTCCTCTCTACAGCCCAACAACAACTCAGGACTTTGATTTTAATCACCTGAAGAGTCAAAATGTTGGAGTTTAACTTCCACTAATCAGGAAACATCACATTCCTGAGCTCCACTAACAAACACTAACTGAGCTCTACCTGGTGTTTCCTGCTTAGAAACAGTGTTTAAACTCCTACTCTTATAAACACTGAACAGTTTCACCCGCTTCGGATGTTATCATCCATGAAATGGACATTATTAGACGTTATCAGTCCCCTAGAATGGTTTCAAAACGTCCCGACTGTGCTGGTTAGCAGGTTCCCCGTCCCATACAATGGCTTCTGATTGTCGGCTGGTTAATGAGGCTTAAAGCCACTAAGTTTAACTTTAGAGCAAATGACATGGTTAGCGCTAAAGACACCGCCCTCCATCCATCCATCCATCCATCCATCCATCCATCCATCCATCCATCCATCCTCTTCCACCTATCCGGGGTCGGGTCGCGGGGGCAGCAGCTTCAGAAGGGAGGCCCAGACCTCCCTCTCCCCAGCCACTTCTTCCAGCTCCTCCGGGGGAACTCCAAGGTGTTCCCAGGCCAGCCGAGAGACATAGTCCCTCCAACGTGTCCTGGGTCTTCCTCGGGGCCTCCTCCCAGTGGGACGTGCCCGGAACACCTCACCAGGGAGGCGTCCAGGAGGCATCCTTACCACATGCCTGAGCCACCTCAACTGGTTCCTTTCGACGTGGAGGAGCAGCGGCTCTACTCTGAGTCCCTCCCGGATGACCGAGCTTCTCAACCTATCTCTAAGGGAGAGCCCAGCCACCCTGCGGAGGAAACCCATTTCGGCCGCTTGTATCCGGGACCTCGTTCTTCCAGTCATGACCCAAAGCTCATGACCATAGATGAGGGTAGGAACGTAGATCGACCGGTAAATCGAGAGCTTCGCTTTCTGACTCAGCTCTCTCTTCACCACGACGGACCGGTACAGCGCCCGCTTTACAGCAGACGCTGCGCCAATCCGCCTGTCGATCTCCCGCTCCCTTCTTCCCCCATTCGTGAACAAGATCCCCAGATACTTCAACTCCTCCACTTGAGACAGGGCGACCCCCCTGACCCGGAGAAGGCACTCTGCCCTTTTCCGGCTCAAGACCATGGCCTCGGATTTGGAGGCACTGAGCCTCATCCCGGCCGCTTCGCACTCGGCCGCGAACCGCTCCAGCGAGAGCTGCAGATCTCGTTCCGATGAAGCCAACAGGACCACATCATCCGCAAAAAGCAGAGATGCRATCCTAAGGCCACCAAAACGGATCCCCTCAACACCTCGGCTGCDCCTAGAAATTCTGTCCATGAAAGTAATGAACAGAATCGGTGACAAAGGGCAGCCTTGGCGGAGTCCAACTCTCACCGGAAACAAGCCCGACTTACTGCCGGCAATGCGAACCAGACTCTGACACCGGTTGTACAAGGACCTGACAGCCCGTATCAAAGGGCCCGGTACCCCATACTCCCGGAGAACCCCCCACAAGGCCCCCCTTGGGACTGTCCTCCCAACGGTTTTATATTGCTGCCTTCCAATAGGGCAATGGGTAGAGTGTCGGACCAGAGAGCGGGAGACCAGGGTTTGAGACCGACACAAACACAAAAAATTTATTACAATATCTTTTTGTTATTTACACATTTATGGTCATTGATATTTTAAACCACTAGGGGTCACTGTCGGGACAGTCTGAAGCCTAGAAGGCACAGTAGGGACCCTCTGAAGCCATTGTATGGGACTGATAACGCCTAATAACGTCCATTTCATGGACTGATAACATCAGAATCCCCTGACAGTTCCACGAGTACGACTGAATAAATGTGAAATAAAACAGAAATACTAATAAACGTAAAATAAGAGTTTTACTCACTGATGAGTTGTGGTGAGCAGCTACCATCTTTAATTCTGAACTCTCCCACTTTCCAACAGGGAATTCCCACTGAAGGGGTGTTCCAGTTTAAATTTACAATTGGTAAGTGGGAAATTCCCACTTCCCAGTATAACTAGGCTGCACCAAAAGTAGCCGACAAATACGCACCAAAATGGAAAATTTACGTGACTATTTTCAAAGACTGAGCAGCGCCAGTGGGTGGATGCTGTCATTTTGTGGGTAAATTAATCAACATGCATTATGGGAGATGTAGTTTATGGTCAGTGCTGGCTTTAAAGCAGCTTATTTTAAAGACTAATACGTCTTTAAATCTCTCGTCATCCCAACCCCAACTTTAGGAACCAATGTTTTAAGCTGTATATAAAAAACATGTTCTTAAGAACAACTAAGCTTATAACTTTCCACTAAAATATTTATATAAACAGGACACCTTTCAGTTTCGATTTATATGAATATTTTAGACATGTAGTATAAAAATGTTGCTTATTTACAGTCTCAAACTCTATTTTATTAAACTTCCTGCTCCTCGCTGGTACCTTGGTTCTGCAGGCGTCTCACGTTTTCTTCCTGTGAATTACAGAAAGTACTTTTTAGGTTCAAATAGTTTTAATTTAATTTAAAAACTTTTAATAAAGTTTATCTTCGTGCCGTTACCTCTCTTACGTCTCCTCTTTCTTTTTTCGTGGATCTTCTCTGCCTTCAGTTCGTCCTTCATCTTCCGGAGCTCCTGGAATTTCTGCAACACAAAGAAATGACTTCATGGAAGCAGTTCGTCAGGAAAAAAAAAAACACAACATGGCTTGAAGGAATGCATATCACCCGCCGCCTTTAATGCAGCAGTTTTATACTAAATCTTGTGTTGAAGACAGAGTTGTAGCTGTTTTAGGTGATATTTACAGAACTGACTGAGCTGCAGCCACTTCATGCTGGATGTGGCAGCCATCTTGTTTTGTGAGATGTTTTGCTAACAGACAAACACTATTGATGCCAACAATTAACTCTAAAATATAAAGTAATGACGTCACAAAATGAGAAGCACTTTTAGTATGTTTTGTGAATAACTCTCAGGTACTAACACACCTAATTTCAGCTAAATATTCATGAAACTGACTGTTTTAAAGACATATTTAGGTTTTATTGAAATAGTAGGCTGTGGCGGCCGATTTTATTCAGGTTAGCTCCAAACATTAAACAGTTGCAGTTGTAAATTTAGTGATTGTATCCTAAAAGTTTCATTCAACTCCATCAAGTAGTTTATGAGATGTTTTGCTAACAGACAAACACTATTGATGCCAACAATTAACTCTAAAATATAAAGTAATGACGTCACAAAATGAGAAGCACTTTTAGTATGTTTTGTGAATAACTCTCAGGTACTAACACACCTAATTTCAGCTAAACATCCATGAAACTGACTGTTTTAAAGACATATTTAGGTTTTATTGAAATAGTAGGCTGTGGCGGCCGATTTTATTCAGGTTAGCTCCAAACATTAATCAGCTGCAGGTGTAAATTTAGTGATTACATCCTAAAAGTTTCATTCAACTCCATCAAGTAGTTCATGAGATATTTCGCTAACAGACGCGACCAACAACAATATCGTCTCGACTTCCGGCGGCAGTTATGTAAGTGCTTTAAAACAGCATGCATGCTAAGCTAAGTGAAGCTAACTGTATTTTATACATACTTGCCACGTTTCCGTCGATATTCCCGGTAAACGGGATGAATCATGATCAGCATTAACGGAGCAGCTCAACCCTTCCTTCGACTCCTTCTTCTTCTCGTCATTATTTTCCTCGCGCTCATCCTCCTCGGGGTCTGAGCTCAGGTCTTCTTCGGTTAAACCTTTCGGCAGGAGCCCGCTGTACATCCCGACTCAGAACTTTACACCAAATTTCATAATTTCTCCACGAAAACGTAAAAAAACCGACAACAATCTTCAGCTAAACCAGAGGGAACGCTTGCGCTGCCATTTCCGGGTAAACACGGTGACGTTTATTTTTACAAAGCGCTCATTGGCTGAGCGCTCACATCACAGAGGGCACTGTCCAATCAGAGGGCGCTAGCTTCAAAAGCGTCCATTAGGCTGTCAAAAACATCTAGTTAGCGTGTTTTCGAATAAGTTATGTTTAATTTAGTAGTTTTCGGACTGTATTTATTGTTGTTATTTTTATGTGTTAACATTTTACCTCACAACAGACACATTCAAACAGGTAAATTGTATTTTGTTGTAAAAACATGTCACTGAATCGAGAAAAAAGTGCATGAAAAGCACTCCTAATTGAGATGAACCAGGTTTCCTGCAGGTCTGAATTACCAGGAACCGTTCAAATGTTAACCTATATTTGTGTCGTGTTCTGCTGGAGATAAGCTCCCTTCTATGACCAGTGGTTCCCAATTTGCTGAAAGTGCTCAGGGCATTATATTATTATTAGAATGATTAGCATGCAAATCTTGTATAGCCCTTGGCACTGGCACAGGCATCTACTCTTAATTTGCTCTTTCACACTCATTCACATTAGGTCCCCTTTTGGTTGCATCTTATTGCGAGGCCCGTAATATACATAAATTATAGCCTGGATTTTGTGTGCCATATAAATGTAATATAAAGAGTTAGAGCCATAACAGCCATGTTTTATGGTAAAGGGTCAATTGTTGAGCAGCATTAGCAGGACTAAATGTATTTTTCAGCAAATCATTTTATTATCACTCTTAAAATAATTCAAATTCAGACTTTAAATGGAAAAAACAAAAAACTTTTTCTTGGTAAGATGCTAAAATAGTTGCCTAAGGCAGCTTGTTAGTTAGTTAAATGTCAGAATCTGTGTTTTTAAATTTGTTTTTGGCAGTCATTTTATGTTTTTTGTGGGTTTTAGTTTCCTTTTTTGTCTGTTTATTTCAGTCATGCAGCCACGCCCAACTACACCTGCTCTCTGGCCCACCTGACACAGCTGCAGCCACTTCTCTCATTGTACATTCCTGGGTCGACACCTAAATACTGTGATGTTATAGAAAACAGTTTGATATTTAGGTAATCAGTGTTTAAGTTTGAAGTTTAAATGTAAAATAGGAGTTGGGGCTTTGATACACGTCAGCCATTTTGTAACAACTTCTTCAGTTAAGGCATTGTCGTTTTAGTGCTACTCTGCACCCATGTGCTCATTTTTACAAATACTACTATAACTAAAATTGTCACGACCACGTCTACGACTATTATTATTGTTCCTTCTACTTCTACATAAGTGTCAAACTCTTTCACCAAGGGCCAACGTTTAACTTCAACTAAACCTAAACTGTCACTTTCGTGAGCCCTGCTAACATACACTGAGGCTCTATCTGGTATTTCCTGCATAGAACAGCGTTTTAATACATCCTCTTATAAACACCGAAAAGTACTACGTGTACGACTGACTGAAATACTATTAAAGTAAAAGTCAGAGAGTTTTACTCTCTGTTGAGTTGCGGTGAGTAGCTGCCAAATTGAAATACTAAACTCTCCCACTTTCCAACTGGGAATTCCCACTAGAGGGTTGTTCCAGTTTAAATTTACGACTTGTAAGTGGGGAAAATCCCACTTCCCAGTACAGCTGGGTCGCGGCAAAAGTAGCCAGAGAAAATGCAGTGAAATTAAGGTTTTTCTCTGCGAATTTTGCCAGCTTCTTCTGAACTCTGAGCTCTACCTGGTGTTTCCTGCATAGAAACAGCGTTTTAACACTGAAAAGTACTACGTGTCACTAATACTACTACTACTACCACATCTACTTCTACTAATAGTACAGATTCGTAATGGATACATTCATCAGTTTTCTTTACTCGTTTCTCTCGGTCAGAAGAAATTGGTGTCTTTCGGCTGTGGGACACCTGTACAGGTCTCTAGTCCATCTTTTCTCCCCTCCCGTCGGGGTGGAAGCTTCCACAGATCTTTGATCCCAGTGGAGAAGAAATATTAAAAACACACGAGTTAAATAAGTTTTACCAGTTTATTTAAAATGTTCAGAGAATCAGTACAGAGTAACAGCGATGAGACTTCCCTTGTGGCTGCGATCTACACGTGGAAAGACCCCTTCTTTTGTCTTCACTAAAGTTTTATCTCCTCTTGGCCCCTCCCATTCGGGCACATCCTCGGTGTATCAGTAGTTTTCCGAATGTGTGGGTCAGTATTGTGGCATGTGTGTAACTGCATCACAATAGAGCCGTGGACAAACCCAGTTAAAGAAGTGAGCTTATTATTATTATTGTTGGCATGAACAGGGTTAGTCCTGTCATGTGATAATCATATCAGGCTGCTGTGACAGCAAAATATCTAACAATTTCCCCCTGTCGATGTATGTATAGGATACATCATCAAGACAAACGAGACAAAAGTGTCACGCACACCAAAGGACAAGTTAGACTTAATCTAGCATGCATGGTTTTGGTCTGTGAGAGGAAACCAGAACACAAAACCCCATTGGGGGACATGTAATGTACATGTAAAATGTAAACTCCACCAAGACATCAAAAAGAAGAAAATAAGTAGGTCCTCTGGACTGTCTGTTTCTTCTTTAGTGAAACGTTTCGTCTCTCCTCCAAGAGGCTTCTTCAGTCTGAAGTAGAGATGTGACGTTCGAGAACGATCCGAATCTTTTGAACAGCTCTTTACAACGAACGATAGGAGCCGAATCGCGGGCAGTAATGAGACATTTGTAGTTTTATTTCTTTTATTCCTCATATAATTTTTAATTTTTTCATACTTGAATCGCTCCTGCTTTGATTTTTCATGGAAAACAGGCAGAGATGTGGAGTACAGCAGCTCATGATGAAAAGGGGAGGGGGGTTTCCGCTTGACAAACACATGGTTCCACCCACGTGACGGGATGACGTCATTACGTACGGCTACGTGATAACGTGTTTCCCTACGTGATGATGTAATACGTTCAAAATCGAATGGCTCTTTTGAACGGGTCTATGAAACAAATGGCTCCCCAAGATCCGGATCCCTTCAAAGAGCCATTTATCCCATCTCTAGTCTGAAGAGTTTCAGGTGAACTCTGCCTCCACATGGACAAACAGGTTGGTCACATGCAGAAGAGGGCCATAGACTAACAATAGGCTTGATTAGCTCTATTGTTCATAGAAGATCATGTGCCCCATCATCTGACCCGTGTCGTGTTTTGTGTATGTAGTGAATGCAAGCGGGGGTTCAACGTCCCCTTGTTTTTGTCYCTMTYTCCCTCTTTGTGTTGGTATCATTGGGGCCCTGATTCACACCTTTTGCTCACAGGGGGCGGAGTCATACTTGCAATAACAGCGTTGTAGGAGGAGGACAACTGGCACGAAGGCCTCCACCTCTGTGGACGTTTTTCTTCACAAAGATGGCTTCCTTTACTCCTCTCTCAAACCAACGTTCCTCTCTATCAAGGATGAGAACATCTTCATCCCTGAAAGAGGATGACACCAAGACAGGTCCCAGGCAGGGAGTTGAACCTGCAACCTTCTCACTAAGAGGCAACACTCTACAAAAGTTTTGGTATAAAAGCACACAACGTTGCTCTCCTCTTCCAATCAGAGAGATTTTCCGTCTCCGTTCATCAAACTTAGTTTGTTGACGGTAATCTGGAACATGTGAAACGTCCCGCCCCCTCCGAGACACACCGCCATTAACCGCTGCCACTCACTCAGCGTTACTGCCGCTTTAATTACACTCATGACAAATCCGTGGCCGTCAACGCAAGCCGCAGAGTTCAGTTAAAACAAAACAGTTCTGCCCTTCCAGGTTTAAATAATGCTCTTATTGATTTCAAGGCTTTGTGCTCCAGCTAACATTTGAATTAACGTCTCTCAGCTTCCTCGCCACCCGTCTCTCTCTCTCTCTCTCTCTCTCTGTCTCTGTCTTTGGCGTGTGCTCCAGTTCATTATTTCTGTCATTTCTTGGTAATTTGGAGTTGGCTTTTTAAAAACTTAGAGCCTCTTATTAAGTTTTGGCCACGGTGGATAAGAGGCAGGACTGTAAGAGCACAGAGATAAACTAATCATCTTAAAACCCTAATTATTAGTATCTTACTGTGACAGACTGTTTTTTGCCAGCCAGCCAAATTGAGCCTCAAATGAGGAAAGGCATATCTGCGGAAGTGGTAATAATTTTTAGTCATCTCGATCTGGTTTGGTGTGGCAGAATTCATTAGAGGAGATTAGCACTGTGTGTACAAAGTAAATGAGATATCTAATAGCAAACGCGGAGGTCCGGGGACTCTTAATTTCCTCCCCGGTACGAGGGATGATGTGAAGAGGTGATTATATATGTTTTAACACCACGGCTGTAGAATTCATCTGCTCTTCTACTAAACTGCTCGCTTCTCACCTTCCTCTGAGTTTTTCTCCAACGAGAGGTGATGAAAACTAACCGCAAATCAGATTAAACTGCCGACACAGAAGCAAGTCTGGTTTTGTGAGGATGCCAGGGAAGTTAATTATGTGTGTAAGAAGAAGGTTAGGGGAAAATAATAAGATTACAAAGAATAATTTGCTGATATAATTACACCAAAATTGGGTACACACAATCGTAAAATACATGTATTGCTTGACCTGGGTTAGCCGGTGAAATAAATCCTCCTTCTATAGCCTTTGTTAATTTGTTTTTATCATCTCCAAGTGGTGTTTGTGCAGGCAGTTCAATTTGCATGTGTAATTCCACTGTGCAAATTGACAACAAGTAGATAATTCGAGAAAATAGGCTGGTTGGAAGCCCCTGCTATCTTCCCGAGCCTATTCATTTTGAGGAACCGCTGAGGCATGAAACTCATACATCAACTATTTCCTGACAACGCTTTGGCTTATTGTCCCCTAAAATGTCATTACAGCCATTATTTATGAAGCTAATTCATTTATTAAACCATATTTACTCTGACAGAATTTGTTTCGTTTCCTTCCCCGCACTGAGGTTTGCTCCTGAACCCTCGATGGGTTTGTGCCAACAACTCGGAAAGTTTTGAATTACCGCCGCGCCTGTCATAATATTTGGAATGTTGCAGAAAAGCCAGCCTGAGATTCACAGGTTCACGGAAAGGAAAGCTTTTATTTCATTTTTGCACCTAAACAGGGCAGTTGACACGAGCACAAACAGATTGACGGCAGCTATTTTTGCAGCTCTCTTAAACGTCCCTTTGCAGCAGCCGTCTTCCCAAACGAGTTAGTCGGTTTAATGCACCGCGGGCGGCGTTCCTGCATCAAGCCTGCTGTCCTGTCGCTGCTGACTTACGCTTCTGTCAGTTTAGTGCGGCGCACTTCCTGACAGTGTGKATAATTTTTCAATTGTGAGCAAACTCGTAAGATCATAAATTTTAATGTTACATGTTCTCCCTGGATAATTCTGTCATACCATTCTGTTGCATCTCTGTCTTTGGACTTACAYGACGCCCCGAAAGTACTTATCACAGCAGTGGCGACGAGTTGTGTTTGAACTGTTTTACACTATTGATTTGGAGGCATGACATTTTAATTAACGCCGGGTGTTAGCTGTCATACGGGCGCCCCCGTCCCCCCTCGTTGGTTTCAAACGTGAGGCAGACGAGGCGGGGGCGCCGTCGATAAGGCTGAAGCACTCACTGAAAAGAGGCTGTAAAAAGGGATCAATGCTGAACGTAAAAAAAATGAAAGAAAAAAAACGACAGTCACGGGTTGATTTTAAGGTGTGSAGAAAAAGCAGTAATATCTGAGCGTACTGTATTTCTGTCGAGGCCTATTCTCTGTTCGGTAACATAAATCGCTGCGACGCGGCGTGTCCTCTGTCTTTCACAGGATGCAGAGGGTTTTATGTTTCTGGGAGTTTGTGTTGCCAGCAGACCCAGAGAGACGACCAGGGGGAAATTAGCCAACTTTGTATCACTCTGTTGAACGTCAATAGGCTTTTAAGGAGCTTAAACACATTAAACTTATGWGATTCATCAGCACTCCTGCGCCAGATCTATTGAATTCAACAACAACAAGGCTAGGGATCGGCATTTAGGATGTGTGAACCAGGAAATCGCTTTTCTGATCAGAATGTCCTGGTTCTCCAACCTCTGACACTGGTTCATCCAGGTGACCTTAAAGACTTCATGCACCAAGGTTGTCCAGAGGTTGGCTGCTACAGGGTTTGAACCCATAGCTTACTTACCAGTCATGAGACAATACCCCTAACCCCAACCTCTGACACTGGTTCATCCAGGTGACCTTAAAGACTTTATGCACCAAGGTTGTCCAGAGGTTGGCTGCTACAGGGTTTGAACCCTAAACCCATAGCTTACTTACCAGTCATGAGACAATACCCCTAACCCCAACCTCTGACACTTGTTCATCCAGGCGACCATGGCTTCATTTCTAAGTCTCTCACKATTTTGGCTAGAACTCGCTAACACCTGACTTTTTTTTGGTCTGAGAGATCGGCCACATTGTTGAAGGCAAAGACAAGCAGGTGAAGCTAAAWGATGCAACCATAACATGTTAAAATTAGGTCACATCAATGAAACTCGGTTCATTGGACACATTATAGTACACATTATTTTATCAGGTTTATCATTATTTTACCAGGTAAAAACATGTTGGCAGTGAAAGATGTTTCTAAAAGGTAGATGCTAACCAATGAAAAAACTAATGATTATATTCAGTTCTACACAGAAATCTAGCCATGATTGTTTACATTGACTGTCCTGTCCTTCCAATACACCGTCTTGCTCGTACCACAGCGGTCAATCTTCTGAAGTGTGCGTCGCGTCTAGTCAATAACACCTCATTATTCTCTCCYTATGCACCAAGGGTAAATGTTGGCTGCTCCAGGGTTTTAAACCCTAAGCCCATTCAGGTTTTGGATGTTTACTTGCTTCAGCACACCTGACTGAAATAAATGAGTGATTGACAGGCTACTGCTAAGCTTGGTTACTTTCTAAAATTAATTRTTTGACTCAGGAAGTTCCAGAATAGTGGGTCACGAGGAACAGGGTTGAAGACCTCTGCCCTCAACCATTAGTTTTTGTATCAAAGTCCTGAACCAACACCCCTAACCCCTACTTTATAGCTTATTGGTCTGAGATGGCGCCACAGGTGCTGCTTTCGTATCTTCTTGCATTTTGATGAGCTTTTTTATTGCTAAGCCTTCGGAAAAGAGTCATAAGTGTCATTCTCAGGTGGTAATAATGACCCCCCACACCCCCACTGTCTTCCCAGCTCCCCTTTGGCATAGCGTCTTTGTTGTACCTTGTCAACCTTCTGCAGCGTCTTCCTTCTCTTGCAACGAGTCCAAAGTTAGTCGGTCTGGATGTTGGGTTTTACTTCTTCTCCACAAATAGCCTCCATCGACGGGTTTATGAAAGCAATCCGACAGCTTGATGTTGTTTTTCCTTGTTTACRAATGTTTTGTCTATTGTTGACCAATCCATAAGTTTGTTGTTACCAATAAGTCCTTGCTTCTCTCTTTCCACTTGGTGGCCTTCGTATTATTGGCTTCAGCTTCTTCCTTTGTCCAGGTTATTTTATCAGTTTCCAGGTAATTTTATCAGTAGTCCACTGTTACTGTTATGTATTTACAAAACCTAGAACTGATGTACGGTTTGAAGTAATTTTGGAAGGATTATCACCATAAGTGTGTATATTAAAATGTATATTGGTAGAAACATGTYTAACTGTGGCTGTGAATGTCTGGCTGCCATATTTTGGTATCTAATTGGTGTAATCTCTTCTGTAAAGCTGGAGAACCGTACGCTGATAAAACGATACATTTAAATTGAACTATTTCTTCTCAAAGGTAAAAAGGCCCTTTAACATAATTTTACCATTTATTTGTTGTCTGTTCTTGTCTGAATCATTATAGCCTCTTTGCCTTTTGGATAGTTTGACTGGAGGCAACCAGATCAGCATGAAATTAGCTCGGTTTGAATCTTTATAAGGTTCAATCAGATGAGCTGAGATTTAATCTCGTCCGGTCGGCCCTGGCAGAGTCCGACCCCCCAGATGAAACGGACTAAATATTCATAGTTTCTCCTGAACGGTTGACTATATCAGCATAAATGGAAGGAACAACATTTGTTCTGTTTTTTTTTTTTTTTTTCTTGAGCCAATTGTTCTGCATAGGAATAAAATAATATAATGGTACCTCTCACTGTTACCAGTGAAACTATGAAGAAATGACTGTTGGTGTGACCAAAGAGACTAAATTTAATCAGCTTTTCAGTTTTGTAATTTTGAAATGACTGTCAGGAGTTGTGTTGTTTGGTTTCTGATGCTTATATTAGACTTACTTTGACATAACATTTGTTCATGTCTTCTTATTTCAATGTGACTGTTTTCATTTTTTGGTCAAACTAAACAAGAAAAGCATCATTTTGTGAAAACAGGACATGGATGATTTGATTTAACGCTTTGTTACTTTTAACTACATTTTTGCTTTCTTTACTTTTTAGCTTATTGCCTTGTTTCTTTTAATCAGTCTTTTGCTTGGTTTAGCTTTTACAMGTCTTAGAGTTTTGCTACTTTTTGCATTTTGCTACTTTTAACTATCCTTTTTGCTATTTTTAACTGCATTTCCTACTTAATTTTTTTAGCTACACTTTAGCTACTTTTAGCTACCTTTTTTGCTACTTAGCTATTAGCTGGTGCTTCTAGTTATTCTTTTGCCGATTAAGTTTTTACGAGCCTTTAGCTACTATTTCAGTTTTTGCGACTTTTA
>NW_013952637.1:596538-598506 GCF_001266775.1 Austrofundulus limnaeus
TTTTTTAGCTACCCTTTTGCGACTTTTAGCTTTTAATAGTTTTATTCAGTCTTTTAGCTATATTTTTGCTACTTCTGAGCTGTCTTTACTACTTTTATTTTTAGATAACTTTTGCTACTTTTAGCTGTTAGACTCTTCGGTAAATTTCATTGTTCACTCTGTATTTTTACAATTTCTAAATTAGTCAGTCATTTGTAACAAATGATTTCTCTTTAATATTGTAGATAATAAACAGCTCAAAATAAATGTAATGGTTTTCTACTTTCTCTCTTTATTTGAATCTTTCTTGTGTTTTCGCAGGACGATTAAACTGCTGGTTTATGAATGAGTCCGTTCCCGATGAGCACACGTCTGTGGAAAGTTTACAGGTAAGCTCTCCGTCACGACATGAAGGCAAAGGAGGTGTATATATATATAWAAAAAGCTCACGTATGGAGGAAATCTCCTCCTCCTCAGAGAAGGGGAGAGAAAGAAAGATGAGGAATGCCTTCCTCATTACACTGCTGTCATTTACTCTTCATCCCCCACACTCTTTAGTGGCATTAAGACAGGATGTAAATTTGACAGTTAACGCTGTTAGAAAATGGCTGGTTCAAGAAGGGCAGGAATTAGAGATGGGCATTAGGCGCTGATAAGCTCCTTTCCTCTGCTGCGGCGGCTGCTTAACATTCATGGGAAAGTCATCATCAAACAACGTTATCACAGCTCTGTTGACGGCTGAGGAACATCATCACTATGATAATTTTTTTTCATAGCTGTGAGCCAAAAAAGCACTCTTTTATTTCAGCGGTTTGTTAATGAGATATGAGCTTGTTGGTATGGGTGTATGCAAACTTGCCACTCTCCAGCATTTGTTTAAGCCCCCCTCCCTGCCACCCCCTCCACCCTCCACACTGTTTAATGTTGCGGGCGGAGGAGGGGGTTTATTTAAATGCACTCCTTTCAAAGTGCTGTGTGTACATTGCTGAAGGAGAGCCTTTACCTTTGCAGATCAGTCGCTCAAAGAGAGGAAAACACTCTTACATCAACAAACACTCCTCAGAGCTGGCACCTGTCACTCACCTGGGGTTTAGCCACACGTCTGAGCTGAGAGACGCTTTTATTCTTTATTGGCGCTGAGCGGCCTCCCGTCAACATTAATTTACAAGTTTTACTGCTAACCATAAAAAGGCTACTTATGCTGGCAGGTCCACAATAATAAAGGCTCTAATTCATTTGTTTCTCATCAGAACTCATGGTTCTGGTGTCCTGCTGCCGCTGGAGTAATCCACACGAGCGCCAAAAACTAAGCAGCTTTCTTGTGCATGGGAATAGAAACTGCAAGCTATAGATATCACAATCAGATTTTTGGCTTTATCACTGTTTGTTTTTGTGTAGTTGGTTAAGAGAGATTTTAATCTTTAGAAATCCTTACCGAGGGAGAAAAACAAATCGTCTCYGACTTCTTCTAATGACTTCTAAAACTTTGTGGCGGTACTACACTTGGTCAACAATAGTAAGGTTTTATAGAAAGTATTGCTAATAATCAACTTACAGCAACTTACACTAACTGATCTGAGGCCCAAAAAGGTTTTAATTTCTTCATTGGACTATCAGCACCAAAGCAAAGTTTGCAGAAAAAGATAAACAACAAACTAGAATCATTTTAAAATATGTACTCTGATTTGCTTCCAGCAGTTTAAAGAAAACTCTTCCCTTGTCTCTTGCTTGATACTTTGTCCAAAATTGTTCCTTATGGCCTCAGATTTGGAATTACCGTAAATGTCTAGCAGGTAGAGTTTCCAATTCCTCATCAGTTCATTACAAATCCATATCTATGATCCTTAGTACCTATGATCTCTAGTACCTATGATCCCCAGTACCTATGATCCTTAGTACCTATGATCCCCAGTACCTATGATCCCCAGTACCTATGATCCCCAGTACCTATGATCCCCAGTACCTATGATCCCCAGTACCTATGATCCC
>NW_013952637.1:600183-606006 GCF_001266775.1 Austrofundulus limnaeus
CTAGTACCTATGATCCCTAGTACCTATGATCCCTAGTACCTATGATCCCTAGTACCTATGATCCTCAGTACCTATAATCCCTAGTACCTATAATCCCTAGTACCTATGATCTCTAGTACATATAATCCTCAGTACCTATGTCTCCCGTTTCAGAGTACCTATGAGTACCTACAGTATGTGCCTCGGTACAGTGCCTTTTGTGTTTATCATTAAGTTTCTTCCTTTGGGGGTACCATGTTTTATTTTTTGTGGTTCCTCTGTCCTTTCTATTTTCAGGTGATTATTCCTCATGTGTTCCTCTAACCAGACACGTTTTCCCAGCTAGTACTTTCCCAGTCAGTCTGACACGCCCAACTACACCTGTTTTCTGTTTCACCTGTCACAGCTGCAGCCACTCCACTCATMAGCCCCAGCCCTTTTAGCCCCTCGGCTCATTGTTGTGCTCATGCCACGTCCACTTCTCCTTGCCTCAGCGTCCTGTTTTATTTAAAAATTAAAGTAGAAATGTGTTTTGAGCATCTCTGCGACAGTCTGAAGTCCTGGGTTTTAAACCTCCTAAAATCATAACATAAAGCTCGTCTCCCTTTGTCTGATCGTGGAGCTCCTCAGCCAAGCATCAGGAAAACACCTTTGTCGTTTAATAAAACCCATCGTGCTGCGTTGCTGTTTTCCTAACACTTTAACTTTAATTGAATTAGCCACACATTTACAAGATGACAGGAAAATAAAATTTGAACTATTTCCTAACTGATCTGGTTTTAGGTCTTTGCCTCGGCAGCCACGGTTTGTTTGTTTTCTTCCTTATTCATGATAATAAAATGTAATTCCACCCTTTACTGACATCCAGCACTTTTACACTGCAGTAAATTATTCCCCCCTTTTACCCTTGCTTCCATATTTTGAAGCCATTACTTAATCACATTGTCAAAATCCCCCATTCCYTCTCATCAATCCCACACTGAGCTTTATTCGTGATCCTCTGTGTCTTTTTGCCCTAGCTCATTTTATTCACTCCATTTCCCTCATTCAGTTTTGCCTCGCATGGGTGTTTATTTATTTTGAGGATGACTGGATTACTCCTACTGAAATAGCTGTTACTCAGATTTTAGGTCATCTTCCAAATCCATTAGAAGGAAATATTTAAATAATCCCGCTCTTCTATAAAGTGGCCTGCTGGATTTCCCGCTGCTGTAGTGATTTTTGGTGGCAAAAAATAATTTGCAACCGATTTGTTCTTTTGGAAATAAACATTTAACGAGGATAAAGCAAGTTAGYAGCTTAACTACCAGTTGGGAAACCGAAGCACGTCGACTTATTATCAATAACGGAAAAGCCGTCTGAGCGTCGGCCGCAGCCGTTCTTGTAATTTATTATATATTAATTTGCAATTAGCAGGTTTAATGAAACTGATACTGCAGTATTAGTTGTGAGGTGTTCAGTTTCAGCAGAGACAAATCTGCTCATTCCGTACAATTAACACGGCCACATGAAAGAAATAAAGTGAAGAAACTAAGAGCGTCAAAGCTAACAAAGTGTATTACACACTTATTAAAGTAATTTTCACTTTGCCTTCCAGACCTGACCAAAAAACACTTTCAAATTCTCATTGTACTCTAAGGTAGGTATGTAGAGCTATTTTTTTTCTCTCTTGTTAACTTTGAAGTAAGCTGAAAAAAAGTAAAGGTAGACGGGTGGCATCAAATAATCAGCAACTTCAAAAAGCATGCTGCCACTTAGCACTCCTAAAGCTAATGTCCCCGAGACATTCAAAATGGAAATTATTCAAACTCATTTAGTGGCAGCAAATTGGTCGAAGTTCAATCAGAAAACAGACTGACACTGAACAAAAAGTGCAGCCTAATTATACTTGTTTGTCAAATGAAAATTTCATTTGGGCAGAAATGGAACCTTCAAGCGACTTCTTTTAAGGTGAGCTCCTAGTTGTATTATCAGCTAAATGCAGTAAAATCCATAATCATGTGATGATAATGAAAATGGAGCCAATGTTAACATTCAGGCTTCCAATGCCCTGGGCTCATGGCGATAAAAATTAAGTACCATAGTCCTCTGCCAGGCACGCTGACACTCGGGCTGGTCTTTAGCCTCTTAGATGCGTTTTTGCATTTTAAAAACTTTATCAAAGCACTGTTGCAATGTGGAAAATGTCAACGTGAAATGCACTGAAGGCAAATTGGAATTTCATTAATAGTAAAATTATTGCTTTTGACTGATGTATTACTACGCTTGTTAAAAGCCGAACGCTCGGCAGTCTCGCCTCTTCTTGTCCTGTGCCATTTGCTAAAAAAAGTTAGAGATCTWCTTTACCAATGAAAATGGAAATAGGAAGTTGCTAAAGTTGCAAAAAAATAAAGTCTAGATTATCTAGCTTAGAGTGTTGGACCGCTAAGGTGCCTGATATGCATTTAGGAATCCACACAAGAATTTATTCAGTTTTTCCGCAGCGTTGACTTGAACCTGATGCTCACCGAAGTGGGTTTGAGTGGAAAGTCGTGAGTTTTCTTCACATCGTAGAGTCGAACTTAAACCGGAGCRTTTGCATTCCTTGCTTTTTACAACCCAACCTGCAACCTGTTGTGAAATCACTGAATTCACAGAGACTGGAACCAAAACTCTTTGTTTTAACGGTAAAAATCAACCAGAAATCAACAACTGGATACCWGTCAGAAAATCTTTCAATTATAACAATAAACCGGATATCATCAGAAAAATGTTGTGTTACAATTTTTATTTTTCTAAACCCATTTCTGTTTTGTTATTTTTGATAAACACGGTATAATTTGTTTAAAAAAATTCACCGGCCCCGACCGGTAAAGAAAAATGTGTTGGAAACCAGCCAACCAGTTTTCCTACCAAATCATAAAACCATTTTTGAGTTTACATTTASAGTTTTAGTCAGTAAAACTATTTTTCAGCCCAAAAAAAAAACCACTCAATTTTTTAAAACTTTTTTCTGTTTGTTTTACCTTTGACAAACGCTTTACTTTTCTATAAGTTTGCTTAGATTGAAAGAAACGATTATCGGTGCTGACCGACCGGTAACGAAAAAGTTGGTAAATGTTCAGAGCAACTAGTTTTCATACCTAATTATAAAATATTTACTGATTTTACCTTTAGAGTTTTAATCGACAAAAAAATATTTCTCATCCAAAGAAACTTTTTGAAAATTGTTTCCGTCGGCCATTTTAAATAATCTATAAATGTGCTTTAATTTCATAAAATTTACCAGCCTTGATTGATTAAAAAAACGTACGTGTTAGGAGTGAGCCAGTTTTTTTATACCAAAAAAAAAAAAGAAAAGAATTTGGCACCCAGGTAGATTTTCTTTCACGAAATTAATGTTTTGCTGAAATTATGACAATGAACGTATTGCTGAAAAATAGAACCACATCACGGTAAAAACCGTATTTATCACGTTAAAACCTAACAAAAAACAATTGTTTCACATTATGTGAGCAGTTTTTTTACACTACAACACATTTTCATGTTCTTTCAATGTATTTTTATTTATTAGAACAGTTTGTATAACATTACAAGATAAAATTTATATTGTGGTAAATTTCGTTAAATTTTAAGAATGTGAAAACCCAAAGTTATGAAAATTTTTAATTTAAAAAAGCAACTTTACACTTTGTATCATACAGTTCCATTTAAAGTAATACACTCCTGTAAAATGTACAGTAAATTATTGTTGTACTTCCTTAAAATAAGCTTATTTTTACAGTATTGAGATGTTTTTTTCAACAGATATCACAAATTATAATTTTGACATCTTCCTTCATTTTATGCCAAATTAAACCTATTCACACAGTTACACGTTTAATATTGTTTATCTTACTTTACTTTATACCTTTTTTAATTTAAATTAAAGCATGTAAAAACTAAAATGTGTAACAGGATTATTGTGGTAGATAAAAAATTAATTTGTGTCCAAATGGTTTATTGAACTAGATTATTTATGAATGAAATT
The DNA here is from genome assembly GCF_001266775.1 of Austrofundulus limnaeus. Lineage (NCBI taxonomy): Eukaryota > Metazoa > Chordata > Actinopteri > Cyprinodontiformes > Rivulidae > Austrofundulus > Austrofundulus limnaeus. The sequence continues at coordinate 604,172 of NW_013952637.1, forward strand.
AAATACATTGTTATTCTGGATTTTTAATGAACAAATGTTAATAATAAAGTAAGTTCTATTTAACTAAATATGTTTATTACTCTGTATATATAGTGTCAGGTAGCGGTGCAGCCCTCAGCAGTACCTGGTTTGATAAAATCTACTTATTTATTTCTTTTTTTTACATTTCTACCTTATTCTGTGCAGGCTTTTGGTAATTTAAAATTATTTCAAGCCACACAATCTTGTCACTTATTTCATCTGGTCTAATGACAGCATTAATTGGATTTGTAATTATGTTTTAGGCAAACTTATTTCAGCAGACGTCTTTCAGGCGCTGGCCTCCGTGATAATGCTGAACCGTTTGGCACCTGGTTGGTTCGGATCAGACGCTCAGAGTMTTTGTAGGGAAACTCTGACCTCTGGTGTTACATTATTATACTGTAAAATCCTTGTGAGACTGTTGGTAATAAGCTCTCAAATGAAATGTGTTTCTAAGTACGTACTTGTGACTGTTAAACCTCCCTTTTTACTTCCATCATGTGCTTTTGAAGCCCAGAGATGGCTTCCTCAAAAAAACGAGTTCACATAATCCTATTTCAGGATTGGTGATATTTTGAAAAGCCCATTTATGGTCCGGTCACAGCAGAACCTCCGTTCTCAGCTGTTCAAAGGACACACAGAAGAAATCTGCTGTGCCGGCTCGTAACCTGAGCAAACCTGGTGTCAATCATGTCATCATCAGGTTCGTATTTAATTACGGCTCATCTAGTTGGTGTGCCCACGGCTGTGGTTTTTCAGCGTGGTTCACGACCTTTGCTCCTCAACGTCTCCCAATGTTCTCATCATCCCCGACGCCCTCGGTTGCACACATTCAGAGCAGAAATGTCGTCAAATGGTTCTAATGTTCATCAGCTTCACTCATGACGTATGCGATGAAAAAGTACGATGACGATTTTTTTCCTAAATTTTGTTTTTAAATATTTGACTTCAGATAACGAGAACAAACCAAAGAAAAGCATCAAGCGACTGTCCGGGTCTAAAAACCAAACAGATGAGAAATTATCATAAAAAAACTGTTTTTCTGCCGTTTCCATTGCAATTGTGCGCAAATGTTTTTTTAATTCTGTTAATGTAAAAAAAAAACAAAGTTTCGCAATTGCGGTGTTTTCATTAAGTAAGAAATGCTATTAAAATCACGCGTGAATGCGTTTGTTCTTGCGATAAGCCATTACAAACATGGCGGCAACGGATGTAAACACTTACATGTTACTTAAATGCTCGCATTTCTTTGCTGTTTTGAATCTAATATGTTTGTAATACCCCTGTCGCAAAACAAATGTAGAAAATACTCTTGTCTCCTCGTGAATCCAAACATGCCGCACCATCATCATCATCGTCCTACTACTTCCTGTTGTCTTATTCTTTGACATCTTTCTCGCCAATAGAAATAATCAGTTGTTGATCATGTGACTCCTGTGAGGTGAAAAAAGTGTTTCCATTGCAGTTTTGTGAAATACACTAATTTCGATACGACAAAAAAAAAACAAAAAAAAAACCACCATATCCTAGCACAAAACCATTTTGTTGAAAAACGTTTTTTCAAAATTTGCGTGTTTCCATTTAGTTTAGCAAATTAATTTTCGCAGTTCTAATTTGTGCATTATTGTTGTCAATGGAAACGTGACTTATGACTGATAATTTGGTTATTTTTTTAGTTGGTCGATTGTGATAAACACTGTGATTTTAGGCAAATAAAAATCTTTGTTTATTAACTAACTACTACAATATAAAACAATGTAACCATATAAAAATCCAAAAATAAACCCCCTATTACCTTATACAGTACTACACAC
>NW_013952637.1:606117-609007 GCF_001266775.1 Austrofundulus limnaeus
ATTATTTGCTTTGTTTTGTTTAATGACATCAGTAAAAATGATTAAAAAAGTCAGAATTTGAACGTTAAATTTTGAGGACAAAACAAATAAGAGTGAGAACAGGAGAGGTTAGTTTTACTATACGTTGGCAGAACTTTTTATAAAACTATTTTGTGGTATATTTAAAGGGATATTGAGGGGTTTGTTGTGATCTGACATGTTGCTTCTGCTGTTCTTCATCTTTTGTTGACTTGATGGATCTTAATGAAGGCGCCATTTTGTTACATTTCCTGCAGAAAGAAGGAGGCTGGGAAGCCTTCCCTGGAAAAACGAGGCCATTATCTTCACCTCGACACGCGCAGGCTTTAATGTGATAAATAAAGTCAAACTTATCTGGTGGCCGAGGTGATTACTGAAGCCGGAGCAGACGCACAAAGTGTTATCGTGTCGAAGCGACTTCAGCCGTGCGGAGACTTCAGATGGGAGCAAAGTGATCGTTAAACAGTCGTTAATGATGGTTGCCTGATAAATGGCGTCGCAGCAGTTTTGATCAGTGAAGCGTGCGTTCAGGATGTTGCCCATTTAAAAACTGGAGATAAACTGGAGTGATCTGTAAATGGTTCACAAATGATGTTTTATCCAGTGSCAGGTAATGACTTCACATCAAACTCTTAGAAAATGTTTCGGTTCGACGATGGGAGATGAATTCTGAGCATAAAAGTACTTCATTACTTACCGCTCGCCACCGAAGGCGATTATGTTTCTGCCTGTGTTTGTGTTCAATCATTTGTCTGTATTTTTAGTAAAATATCTCATCAAATATTGGATGAATTTTAATAAAACTCTCAGAAACTATTCATCCCCACATAGCAGACGTGTGTGGGCCAGAAGTGGTGTCCAGGTGGTACGGCTGGCATGGCAAGTGGTTTTTAACTGGATCTGGGTCGGGTCTGATGGCGTGGGTTTTAAGATGGCATTCCACAACTGGCCTGGCTGTGATTTGGTGTATGTGGCCCAAATATGTTAATGCCACAACTGGCCCTGTTGTACTTTGGTCTATGTGTGTCAAATATATCAATGACACAACTGGCCCTGTTGTTGTTTGGTCTATTTGTGTCAAATATATTAATGACACAACTGGCCCTGTTGTACTTTGGTCTATGTGTGTCAAATATATCAGTGACACAACTGGCCCAGTTGTCGTTTGGTCTATTTGTGTCAAATATATTAATGCCACAACTGGCCCTGTTGTCGTTTGGTCTATTTGTGTCAAATATATTAATGCCACAACTGGCCCTGTTGTCGTTTGGTCTATTTGTGTCAAATATATCAATGACACAACTGGCCCTGTTGTCGTTTGGTCTATTTGTGTCAAATATATCAATGCCACAACTGGCCCTGTTGTCGTTTGGTCTATGTGTGTCAAATATATCAATGCCACAACTGGCCCTGTTGTCGTTTGGTCTATGTGTGTCAAATATATCAATGCCACAACTGGCCCTGTTGTAGTTTGGTCTATGTGACCCAAATATATCAATGCCACAACTGGCCCTGTTGTGGTTTGGTCTATGGGACCCTAATATGTCAACGCCACAACTGGCCCTGTTGTGGTTTGGTCTATGTGACCCTAATATGTCAACGCCACAACTGGCCCTGTTGTGGTTTGGTCTATGTGACCCAAATATGTCAACACCACAACTGGCCCTGTTGCGATTGGTTCTATGTGGCCCAAATATGTCTACCAAAGGTTACCAAAGGTTTATTGTTTTTGTGGTATCAGGGCAGAGTGCCTTGTGTGGACCAGAACTGGGCCAGACACACTGCTATGTGGGTTGGATGTACATAAATTACATAATTAAGGTCAACCCAAATCAAAATGGCCACCACGGCTAATCAGCTTTACCAGTTTTAGAGATTTTGAGCTAWAATTTGGTGTGATAGTAGCTGAAAGTCATTTTTAATGAGCGCTAACATTTACATAGTTCAAGATAAATGTCTCCAACGTGGTCATTTCTCAAGATGATTGTAGTTAAAATGTTTGGCATAAAAGACGGACTGTGTTATGCTTTCCCTCAAGGAAAAATAGGGCCTTAATTTAGTTTTGCATTTTCAATTTAAACACTGAAAATCTCCAAAATATCTTTATTTTGGTCTGATAAATTGTATGTTTGTGGTGAAATAATTAAAAACTGACATTTTAAGTGATATATTAGGTAAAAGTTTTTATTAATTGATGGGTGAACTGGAGGAGTTGAGTTTGCCCTCCTGTTTCCTGACTAAACCTGACAGGTTGGAGCTCCTGCGGTGGAATATTTTTCCTCTTTACCAGTCAATGCGCTGCTTGTTTAATAGTAATTGGAATCTTATCCTGCTGTTTGCTCATCATTTCCTGTGCCGCAGTTATTCCACACCTAAACTCCATTTAAGTTTTTAATAACATTTTTGAATAGTTCCCGTTGAAGTAAACACAATCTGATTACCCCGATGGATTGAAAAATGTATGTCGGACAGGAGGCTGTTTGATTTGTTTATTTGAGGCGCCACAAATGGAGGAGCTTAAACTGTTTCCATACGATATCCACAAATACAAAAACCTGCAGACACCAGGAGTTTATTATTTTTACTTTATTAATTTCGGTACAAATGCTCGACTTTTTTTCTACAAAAAACGGGAAAGGAAAATTACAGTGACCAGTTTTATTTATTGTTACTGCAGCCAAAAGGCAAAATATGGGCAATAATGTATTTGCCTGTTTGTGTCTGTTCATCTGTCTGCAGCGTTAGTAAAATATCACCATCCTCTCATGKTTGTCTAGGACAGTGGTTCCCAAACTTTTTGTCTTCTGACCCACAAAATAACAGTAGAGACCTGTGGCCCCAACTATTTTTGGATGATAAACATTTGCATCAG
>NW_013952637.1:609017-617360 GCF_001266775.1 Austrofundulus limnaeus
CCAAAGTGCAGTGGTTCCAAAACTTTTCAGCTTTTGACCCACAAAATAACAGTAGAGACCTGTGGCCCCAACTATTTTTGGATGATAAACATTTGCATCAGGTCAACTAAACATGGGCATAGTAACAATATTTTTATACTACATTTACCCATTTAAAATATACTAACCTCACTCCTTTGTAACAACTAAGGCAAAAATGTAATTAATTCAGAAAATCTTTTCAGGACCCCACCTTGAAGTTCTGGGACCCCACTTTGGGTCCCGACCCCAACTTTGGGAAACACTGGTCTAGGAGGTTGGACTGGAGAGTTCAAATAAATATAAAACTGTATTTAAACAAAATATGACTTACAAAGACTGACACTGAGGCACAAAAAACAAACAAATATGGCAAGAAATAATGCTGATTAGTGGGGATAATAAAAACAGAGAACAGGTGTGAGGGGGTGTGGCAGGACTGAGTAACCATGTCTCCTAGCAGATTTCTACTAGGTCCACGAATAAGCAAACTCACAAAAACAGCTGAATCCCCGAAAACACAGCCAATGAGTTGGATCCTTGATTCGAATCAAACCATCCTGAATCACTGCAGACTCAAATGAKTCAAATCCCTGATTTGAGTTAAGCTCTCTGTTTGAGTCACGTCCATTTTTACAGTTAAACTCTCCAGCAAAMCAGACGACTCAGGCTGAGTGTAAATATAAATAAGAATTCCTTTATATCCACCACAGACACACCAGTCACATGTTGAACGCTGGTGTTTTATCCTCTCWTTTATTGCAATATTTTACTCAGAACTTTGACTCACCTTCAGGACGACAGGCCGACAGTGACAGAAACCAAACATAAGAAAAAAAAACATAATCCAAACAATAGGAAACTAAAAACTGAAAACCACTTCTCATGACAGAACAGAACGGATTTTCAAGAAACAGATTAGTTTTTTAACTGAATTTGATTCATCGATCCTTCTTTTAAATCAGGAATATTTCTTGTAATGTTCAGTAAAAAGGTTTTATGCGCAGCTTTAAGAGAAGCAGATTGGAGCAGATTGTTTGATATTTCTGAACCCTTTAAAGCCCAAAGCCAACGAGTCTAAAACTATTCTGTGATAGTTTTGGATTTCTTTCTCTCCATAAGCCTCCCATTGTGCCGGAGGACCTGCTTTGTATGAGAACTTGCCAGCTGCTTACCAAATGAGGTTATAGTGTTTCCCTATCAACTGTAAATTTCAATAATTTGTCGGCGGGGCTTCTCACCGTCAGTTTTTATCATATTATCAATGACGACTCAATTTTCTTCTGCCACTCCATGTCGAGCGCTGACCCCCGGCCCTATTACAGTCCTGTAATGAAGTGCAATGGAGTGGTAATGGGTCCACATTATACCAGATCAGGTAACACTAGACTTATTTTCTTATCACAATGAGCCCTGCTGGTGACTCTCAATGAGAAACCAAACACACGTCCTTTCTTATGCGGGCCGGCGTCCAAATAACATTTCAGCTCCGGACCCTTTCCCCATTTCAGTTTTCTGTTTCAAGATTGCGCTCGCCTCGGCGTTCCTGGGCTCTGCTTTGTTTCCGATCGCCTCCATGTTTAAATTCTCCCAAAAGAGGTCCGAGGCGGAGCAGATACGAGGCAGAGGTTGTTGTTTTTTTCTCCCCAGAACGGGGAAGTACAGTAACCGAGACGGTAACACGAGCGTAATGCACGGCGCTCTGCCTCCTCCCTTCATAACAACTTCCTGCCTGAAGTTCCTGCTAATTAACGCTGATGGTGCAAAAACACWGAAGCGCCCTCAATGTGAGAACGCCGAGTCGGCATTTACACAGTTTTCCTGTTTATAGGTCATTCCTGTTTTGGGTAAAACTACGTCTGTACACATTGTTCAAGTTTAATAATTCCTGTGTCAAAACGTTCAGCTGGAACAGAAATATTTAGCTGTGACTTTTGATTTGTTTCACCTTTTTTATTTTTCACAGTTTTTATCTTTGTTTAAAATAAAATTCCACTGACAAATTCACTCGATCTCTTTATCTCTATTTCAGCTACTTTTAGCCTTTAGTTTTAGTTTAGCTATTTTAAACTTGCTTAGCGATTCGTACTTTAGAACTTCTTTTGCTGCTTTTAGCTACTGTTTTGGTAATTGTAGCTACTATTTTGCTGCTTTTGGTTACCATTTTGCTAGTTTTAGCTACTTTTCTTATWCTTACACCTACTGTTACTCTTAGCCAATGCATTGCTACTTTTAGCTGCCTTTCTGCTACTTTTGGATATCATTTTTGCTACTTTTAGCTACAATTCTGCTACCTTTAGCTACTGTTCTCCTACGTTTAGCTACYTTTCTGCTGCTTTTAGATATAATTTTGCTACTTTTAGCTATCATTCTGCTTTTTTTAGCCACTGTTTTAATACTTATAGTTACTGTTCTGGTACTCTTAGCTAATGTTTTGGTACTGTTAGCTACAGTTCTGCTATGTTTAGCTACCATTCTGCTAATTTTAGCTACTGTTTTCCTTCTTTTGGATAACATTATTATTTATATCAATCATTCTACTTCTTTTAGCCACTGTTTGAATACTTTCAGCTATGTTTCTGCTACCTTTAGCCACCATTCTGATACTTATAGCTATTGTGTACTTTTAGCCAATATTATGTTACTTTTAGCTATCATTCTGCTTCTTTTAGCCACTGTATCAGTACTTTTTAGCTACTGTTTGCTTATTTTCGTTTTTATTTAGCTAATTTAGCAGCTGTTTAGCTCCTTTCGGTTGCAGTTTACCTCATGTTCTTTTGACTAACAGCTCAGTTTTAGCTTTTAAAAAGTTCTGTAGGATTTCAGGCAGCAGCCGAAGAAATGTTCTCTGTAATTATAAATGTCAGCCTGTTTAAAAGTGGGTAAAACATAAAATAAAGTGCCATCAGAGTTAATAAATAAAACTGAATTCCTTCAGTGTGTTGAGAAATGACCTGATGGAGGTTTTCACCTGAGAGGAACGCAGGCGAAGCTGAAATCAAACCCAGTTTGGAAATTTTCTACAAATCAATTTGTTCAAACCCAACGTGGTAATTACGTCTCTCAGCTATAAAAATGATTTAATAACGAGTCAGCGAGTTAATAACTCTGCCCCAGGATTCAATAATAAAATACATGTCATTTCTTATAAAACAGGCAGTTTTACTGAGCTGAATCAGGCAGAGTTGGGTTGTTTGGTGAATTTAACTGATCTAGAACCAGCTCAACAAAAAAAATAACCACAAAGCTGTTAGTGTATGAGCTGATATTTTACTAACAGATGGAAAAACAAACAGATCATTTACTATCTTACTAACTTGCAGTTTTTAAGAACGTTCACTTCCTGGCAGAAGAAGGTTTTATTTATCGCCTTTGTTTGTGAGAAACTCAAACCCTGTCGGGCTTTCTGCCGTCGGCACGTTGTGGTTCTGAAGATTCTGCTCTTGATGTTGGAGACCCGGATCACTCAGAACATGCTGTTGTTGTTTAAGACTGTGGTTCTGCGAAGGACTCCTCAGATGTTAGTGAGGGTCTGGTGCCCTCTCATGGTTGTAACCATGTGGTGCCGGATGGTAAAGTTGTAGATGAGTTTTCTCACTTTTGATTCTTAAACCAATAATTTTTTTTGTTATTTTTGTTTTTAATTATAATTTTTTTGCTATTACCAATTGACACCAAAAATAAGAGTTTCATAAATAAGTGACATCAACTTACTGTGTAGCTTTGTATGTTCTCCTAATGCAGAGGAGCCCAAAGTGGGGCCCGCGGGCCAAATTTGGCCCGCCAAGCCATTTGATTTGGCCCACCAACAGTTGCCAAAGTTACAAGGTTGTAACTTGTTATGTAGAAACACAGTATTTCCATTGGTCAAATGACTATATAAAAGGGCTGTAGTGAAGGTAGTTTTCAGTCATGGTGCTGACATATCTTTGATTTATTAGGATTAAACATGAAACATGAAATGACAAGAAATATTTAGATCAGATTTAACCCCACAGGTAGATTCACGCACTTTATAAGGCCACAAAAACTCATATTTTATCAATTTATAAAATGTGCCATGAGCCTTTGCTACTTGAGTGTATGGCAGACTTTCTCCAAGTGTACAGACTAAAACAAAAGTGGATCATTGCATAGCTTAATCATTAAAAATAAAGGATTTTATTTTAAAAAGTAATTGTATTTCATGTATTATATAACTGCATTTGGCCCGCAGATCTGGATAGATTTTCATTTTGGCCCTCTTGGGGAAAATGTTTGGGCACCCCTGTCCTAATGCTTTCATGGGTTTTCTCCAGGTAATTCTGTTTTCTCCGAGTACTCTGGTTTTCTCCAGGTACTCTGATTTTCTCTGGATACTCCAGTTTTCTCCAGGTACTCTGATTTTCTCTGGATACTCCGGTTTTCTCCGGGYACTCTGGTTGTCACTGGATACTCTCTTTTTCTTCAATTACTCTGGTTTTCTTCAGATACTCTGGTTTTTTTCAGGTACTCCAATGTTCTCCAGGTACTCCGGTGTACTCCAAGTACTCCAGTGTTCTCCAGGTACTCCGGTTTTCTCCAGGTACTCTGGTTTTCTCTGGATACTCTGGTTTTCTCCGGGTACTTTGGTTGTCACTGGATATTACATTTTTCTTCAATTACTCTGGTTTTCTCTGGATACTCCAGTTTTCTCTGGGTACTCCGGTTTTCTCTGGATACTCCAGTTTTCTCCAGGTACTTTGGTTGTCACTGGTTACTACGTTTTTCTTCAATTACTCTGGTTTTCTCTGGATACTCTGATTTTCTCTGGATACTCTGATTTTCTCTGGATACTCTGATTTTCTCCTGGTACTCCAATGCTCTCCAGGTACTTTTGGTGTACTCCAGGTACTCTGGTGTACTCCAGGTACTCTGGTTTGCTCAAGGTACTCCGGTTTTCTCCAGGTACTCTGGTTATCATCAGATTCTCTGGTTTTCTCTGGATACTCTGGTTTTCTCCACAGTCCATAAACATAAATATTAGACTGCTTTGTGGCTCAGGAGGAATTTGCCAAAGAGTTCAGTAATCTCAGTGTGTGGTTTAAATAAAGACCAATAAAACTATTGTTTGATAAAACACAAAATTATTAACAAGCTATTCATCAATGTCTCACATTGGTTACAGATCAGAATAATGAATGTTTGTAGTGTTGGAAGTGTGTGTTTTTTTTTTTTTTTGACTGGAACTGAACAGGTAATTAAAGTAAACCTTAATGTATTTAGTACTAGATAAAAGTTTATTCTTCTGGTGGTGCAGAGCTGGATCCTGGTGGACCACCAGGTGCAATGGAGGAGCCAGGGGGTGACCAATGGTGCCCACCATGGATTAATCTTCAGCCACCCCAATCGTTTAATGAACCTATACCTTTAAGCAAAAAAAAAACTAGAAAGCATAGATTCGTAACTAAAAATATAAGTAAAATTTCAGTGCCAAAGAGGACGGATGTTTTAAAGAAGTGATTAAAAAAACAATGAAGAGAAGCTGTATGTAATTTAAATATCAGCGCCTACAGATCCAAATGTCCAGGTCTAAAAACCACACTGAAGATAACTGGTCCAAATTTGTTTATCTTCATTTCTGCAGTGTGCAACAGGTTAAATCAGAAACAGTTGAGTTTAGCAGGGTTTGTTTCATTCGRCTTCTGGTATTTCTTTGTCTGGTTGCTTTCTCTCTGGTTCTTCATGGTTCTCGATTTCATCCAGGTTTTGGTTTCATAGTTTGTGTTTTTGCATCCCTATCTGCTCGTTGACTTTGTAATTTAGTTTCTTTTGTACAAAGCTCCCTGTTTCATAAAATCTCCATGTTCGAGTTCTTCATGAAAATCTGCAACCTTGGGTCCAAAATGCCTTTTTTTCTCACAGTTTTGAGTCTCCGACAGTTGTGGACCAGCTCAGTACAGGCTTCTATTAATGAATACCTGAAAGATCCTGTTCGGTCCCTTTAATTTTTAACCAGACATTCCAGTTTGATTAAAAAAAAGTTTTGTTCATTAAGTTCCGGCTTAAAAGGAAAACTAAACAGTGAGCTTCACTCGAAACTCCTGCATCGATTCATCTGACTAATGTCCCAAATCATTGTTCTCTGAACTGCTGTGTCATGGAGTGAAGTTTAAACTGCATGAGATCCTCTTTTTCTGCAACTAAATCTCCTTCCTGCCCCACCAGAATTTCATTAGTGTCTTGGTCTTCGTCCCTTTATATCTGAAAGTCATTAGAGTCTTTGTCTTCCTCCCCTCCACCTGAGAGTCATTAAGGTCTTGGTCCAACTCCCCTTCCATCTGAGGGTCATTAGAGTCTTTGTCTCCTTCCTTTCTTACTTGATGATCATTAGGGTCTTGGTCTTCCTCCACTCCCACCTGAATGTCAGACTCTAATGACCTTCAGGAGGGAGGGGAGTAATAATTAACAAAAATAGTAAAACCTCAGAAAATATTAGAAATATTGAGCTGAAATGTAATGTTGTAGTAGCTGAAATTGTCCCGAACACAAACTGAGTGCAACACAATGTGCAACATATTTACTTAACTTTGGTGCTGACTGTTGCATTTTGTAAGTAAAATATCTCATGAACCACTGGCTGCACATCTGCAGCTGATATTACAGTAACTTTTGGAGTCATATCATAAGTCATTGTTCTAGTGAAACTAGTCACACCTCGGTGAATTTTACAGATATTCAGATAAAACTTGGTGTGGTAGTAGCTAAGAGCCATTCATGTCACATACTCTGTGCTCTAACAAATCACCTGCATAAAGTTGATTTTAATGTTTGATTAAAACGACTACATGATTTTTAACAGAAACTGAAAAGCTGTGGGCGACATGCATTCCTTGAAGAAATGCTTGGTCAGGGCTATTCAACTGGTGGCCCAACCAAAGTTCAGCCCACCAATTGGTTCATACATCTTTTAAACCCAAACCGCTGGTTTTCTACATTAATTACTCTTAAGTTCTTAGTTAAACATTGAAGAATCTTGGCAACAAGTTGGTAAAAACCATTTCTATGCACAGTCAAGACAGTTAAAATTACAAGCAGTTGAAGATAAAACTACGAAAGTGAAAATAAAATTGGTTTAAATTTTTGGCAAGTAAGAGATGTTAAAATTAGATTTGTGTTAAACAGGAGGCAGAATGTGTTCTTTTTATTTTTTATATTGTTTAATAATCACTACTTTATATGGTTTGTATGTTGTATTCATGATCAAATGCAGCAAAATAAACTCTTTCAAAGGTAAGAGATCTTTGTAATACTTGGTTTATTTACATAATGACTTTAATTGCTGGATGTTCGGCCCGTCATCTGTTCATGTGCAGTAAGTGTGGCCCCCGGAGCAGTTCAGCTGAATAGCCCTGTGCTAGGTATTAAGTTTTAAACCTCGCTTGGTCATAATTTTTTATCTCTGCTCGACCTCTGAGTCCTGACGGCTGTAAAACTTGTTTCTGATCCGTTCAGTATGAAAGGCACGGCGTCACGTTAAGGAAGTGAAAAAACAGAAGAATCTGACCTGAACAACAGGTGAATTCATGCAGGATTTTTTGTAAAAAGGGAACAAAAATGTTGCCCGAATGAGACAAAAGCTTTGTGTTGAACTTTTCTAACTGCAGATTGGAAAGTCATGAAGTTTTACCCCCCTTTTTACCGCTTTAGATAAAAATATTTTTTTCTAAAATAAAATAATAAAAACTGCTCACGTCAGAAGTGTCTGCGGGCTTGTTGTACTTTCTGAAGTGACAGTTTTCTCACTTCTTGAACTGTTTCAGGAAGTGGGGCAGAGCTACCAAAATCAGGAAACTAAGTGTTGCTATTTATACAACCGAGCAAAGGGCTTCGGCTGATCATTGCTGATCTGGTGACACGAAAAAGGGAGCTGCAAAAAACCCAAAAAGGACCATTTGGGAGGGAAAAATCAGCTGCTTCTGGGATGATTGTGAGGACGGGTCATGGAGGAAATCATCTCGAGTCCGGAGTCTTCAGGTGACTAAAGTCGCAGCGCCTCACTTTTTATTTTAACACATCAACAATCATCTTTGTGGCTGAATGTTGTTGGGTTTTTTTTTTTTAATGTTTTATCTCCTAATTTAGAAACCTGTTTGTTGATCGGATCAGTCTCATTCAGAATTTATATAAAAAAGAGGAAGAAGCGCGTTGGCATCCTGTCTGGGTAATTTTATTTTAGGTATGAAATTCAGCTCCATTTACAGTTAAGAGTTGGTTATGTCAAGACGGATTAGTCGTGGTTGATGGTGTTGAAGACGAACACACACACACACACACACACACACACACACACACACACACACACAC
>NW_013952637.1:619235-625361 GCF_001266775.1 Austrofundulus limnaeus
CACACACACACACACACACACACACACACACACACACACACACGCACGCACACGCGTATAAAGGTGAGCAGATTAAACGCTGTAATTACTCGGACCGGTGTTGACTCAGTCCAACGTTTGCACGGTCAAACATTTCGGACCTTCGTCCTCCGAGCCGTGGCCCCCTTGACGCTCCTCGGTGGGCTCGGGGTCCACGACAAACACAACGCTCATCAACAGCGTCGGAGGAGTTTAACTGATTTCACTTCTTTCTGCCTGAAAGGTGCAGGCGGAGCTGGATTCAGGAGGGTTGGAGCCACTTTTTGGGGCCAAGCTGAGTTTGTTTGGTTTAAACGTATACTGACGATGTGATCATTAATTTTTCTTCTGAGGCAGAGCTCTTATCTAAAGCCTGAGGTGAACTCTTATCATCTAGTCACCTCTTCACTAAACTTAGTTACAATAAAACTTGATTCAGTCGCCATTTTGACACATTTTGTTGAAGCGCCTCCATCTTTATTGGAGAACACTTTCTTTTTCAAGGGCGACCAGGGCCTGAAGGCAACTTGTACACGTTTTGGGGGGTGGGGGAAACCGGAGTACCCGGAGAAAATCCACGCAAGCACGAGGAGAACATGCAAACTCTGCACAGAAAGACCCCAGGTCCAAACCGGGGATTGAACCCAGGACCTTCTTGCTGTGAGGCGTCGGTGCTAACCACTGAGCCGTCGTGTTTAGTCGACAATGATAATTCTGCTTATCAGTTGTATTTTAACCTCCGTAACTCTTCCCTCACTGAGTGGGGTGATCTCGTCTGTTTAAAATTTTTTAATCTCAAATTCTTCCACCGTTTTGAAAACTTAACAGGAATTGGACTGAAAATTGTTGATTTTAAAACGTTTCAGTGGAAGGTTTTTAAGATCGCAGATTCTCAATCTGAGTCTGGAGTGTCTGGGTCGGTATGAAGAGCGATCCGGTCCCTGTAGAACCAAAGCAGGGGCTGTGTCGACTTCGGGTTGTCCCTTGTCTCCGATCGTGTTTCTGGTCTTCGTGGACAGGATCTGAAGGTGTGAAGCGGCTGGGATGGGAGTCAGTTCCTCTAAGTCTGAGACCACCGGAAAAGGGTAGAATGCCCCCTCTCTGTATCTAGGTGCTTGTTCATGAGTAGGATGAGGATGGATCGACGKATTGGGGCCTCGTCCTCAGTAATGAGGACGTTGCTTTGGTCAGTCGTAATAAAGGAAGAGCAGAGTCGAAAGGCAAAGCTCTGGATTTACTGGTCCGTCTACGTTCCAACCGTCACCTGAGGCGAGGATCATGACCAATGTCTGGATTTTTCTCTTAGACCTGTTGCCTCCACGACCCGACAGTGAATAAGTGGCAGAAGATGGATATCTTCCATCTGTTCATCAGAACCTAGATCAACAATGAAGCCAGACTCCACTTACTCACTCCTGCTAAAAACAAACCTAACAGCTTCCACAACTCTGCAGCTCCACCTCCATATCCAGGCTGGATTAGAGAGGTCCTTTATGTTCTGAAGTGGTATACAGGGTTCCTGTGGATCCTTAAAATGTCTTAAGCATTAAAATTCATCAGTCCAAAAATAAGGGTTTAATTAGCCCTAAAATCAATCTTTCAGAGGTCCTAAAATTGCTTCTCACAGCTAGTTTTGTTTTAAACTAAACATTTGGGTAAAATTGTCGCCAACTGTCTTTGTTTATGTTTATTGTGAAGTTGGTCTTAAATTTCATTTTAGTGGTATTAAATAGGTCTTAAAAAGTCTTAAATTTAATTTAGACTTTAAGCTGTAGGAACCCTGTAACTACAACTTGACTTGAGTTCCGTTTAAACGTCTCTGGAAACGTTAAAGATTCTTCGATGATGATTTTGGAAAAGTTGCACGTTTACATTGYGACGCTGCACTCGTTGTATCTGCTGTAGTTTCCATGCCAGGCCACCAGCTGGCGCTGTGGTGTTTACATCTCAACGACATGGACATAAAAACGGTTACATCTGAAATGGTGAAGGTGTGAACGTTTGGCTCGAGGATGAGATCGGTTTCCACCATCTATCTGCCGATGTTGCTGTCGCCACAGAACGGTTACGGTTTCATTAAAAAATGGTGCCGTTGTAAACAGGACATGAATCTGGATAGTTTTTTAATAACTTTGGAGGTCCTTTCTGTCCCACTGAAGGTCCAGACTGTCGGATGATTCGAGCACCACGGTGATGTTTAAAATCTGCTCTGTCTTGCAGAGACCTCTGAGTCCGTCTCAGCCTACGATCTGCTGATTCTGCACACCGAGGAAGCTCAGGAATGGGCCGCGTACCTGCAGCAGATCCTGAACTCCTCTCAGATGTTCCGCAGAGGTTCCGTCCTGCTGTACGCCGTGAGCGCCGCCGACCGGCTCCACGGCTACAACTTCGAGGACTTCTGGAGCTGTCGGTGCGTGGTGCCCATCCTCACGTCGGTCTTCATGGACGTCCTGCGGGACGAGGAGCTGCACGGGGCGCTCCGGAGACTCCTTCATCCTCCACACAAGGTGGTGGCGCTGATGTGCGGCGTGACCGAGGAGGACGTGTCCACAGAGACGTTCGAGGACTGGACGAACTGGAGAAAACTCCACGCCGAAGACGAGCCGGCTGTTTACCTTTCAACCATTCTGGAATCCATCACTGACAGTAAAAAAAAAAAGTTTTCAGTATTTCTACTTCTTTTTGGTGTTTTTATCAACATTTTATCTCAGTTTGGAACAAATATTTAAAACTATAGAAACTAAACACTAAAAGAAGCAAAACCTGAGCTGAAAAGCTGTAACTTAAGCCAAGGGGAGGAAAATGCTAGCTAAAAATAACAAATGAGCCGAACACTTAAATCTGGTAGCTAAACGTAGCACAAGCCTAGCTAAAAGTACCAGAATGTCAGATAAAAGCTGGAAACTTTTAGTTAAAATCTAAAATTAGCTGAAAAGTTAGCAAAATGTAGCAAAATGCTAGTTTAGAGTAGCCACAGGTTAAATAAAGGCCAGCAATAAAGAAATGCTGCATGAAAGCTAAAGGAAACAACATGCTATCAAAGGGCCAAAGTAACAAAAACTACAAACAACTAATTGCTTAAAGTAGCTATGTGCTACATAAAAATTAAAAGATTAGGTAAAAGTATAAAATATTATAAAGATGCAAGAGGCTAAGTTTAAAAATTTAGCTAAAACCATCTAAATGCTATCAACAAGCTAAATAACAAATAGCTAATTAAATGCTAAAGTTATAAAAGGCTAACTAAAAGCTAATACTATGTAAGATCTGAAAGTAGAAAACTGATAAAGGCTAATTCGAAAATAAAAATAGTCTAATGTTAAAAGTAACAGAGAGCTAGCTAAAAGCTAAAAATAGCAAAAGACTAAATCACATATCCAAAACCTGGCTAAAAGCTAAACATAGCAAAATGCTAGTTAAAGGTAGCCACAGGCTAAGTAAAGACCAACAATAACTAAATGCTGCTTAAGTTAAAAGTAGCAAAAGGCTAAAAAAGTATCCAAAAAATTAACTATGATCATAAAATGTTGTCTATAAGCAAAAGCAAAAAATAGCTGATTAAAAGCTAAAGTATTAAAAGGCTAACTAAAAGCTAAAAGTTGCTAAAATGCTGCATAAGAACTAAAAATAGCAAAACTACATAGATAGCTAAAAGCTAACGGTAACAGAAACCTAAAAGTATGAAAGCCTAGCTAAACACCACAAAATGCTTTCAAAGATCAAAATGAAAGGGTTTTACAAATTTTATCATAATTTCATTTTTTCCTTTATTTGTGGTAAAAGGTGTACAAGCGGAGGCGCAGGTGGAGGTGGAGGTGGAATGTGAAGCTGAGGCCGTCGAGGTGGAGCTGCACACGGCGGCAGCCCTCAGGACTCACAGTCTGACCTCAGATCAGGAGGAAGACAAGCCTGAAGAACAAAAACAAGCAGAACCGAAAGATGAAGAGTCTCTGAGTTCACCTGCAGACCTCACCTGTCTCACCGTCCAACCAACCAGAGTCCTCTGCGGGGTACGACTAAACCAGGAAATACAGTTTTTACCACAAATTAACATAAATAACGTCATTTTATTCTAYGTTCTGTTTCTTTTAGGAACACGAGACACTTTATATCATTTTATCCTCCAAAGTGGACTTTGGGTCAGAACCAGAAGTGGAGTTTTCTTCTGAAAACGGATGTTTGAGACGAGTCCCAGCCGTGGTGGAGAACGAGTACACGCTACGAGTTTCTGCACCTGGTCAGTATCTGCAGGACGGAGACACAAGTCGTCAACCGTTCAGACATGTTTTCATGCCTGACCGTGAATAAACTGCAAATATTTGGTTCCTTTGAGTCATTTGCAAATTGTAATTTACTCAAAGTGTCTCAATTATGTCTCAGTTTTACCACAATTTGTTACTTTTTGTGTCCATTCTTGTACATTTTGGTTTCATGTGTCTCCAACACAACTAAAAGGTCGTAACTCACTGGGTTTAATATTTGACTCAGTGAACCGCCTGAAGAAAAGAGGAAACCCTGAGGTACCTGAACCAGATCCACTCGATCCGGTCCAGGATTCTGGTGTTTTTTGATGCAATGTTTCAGAAACTCTTAAGTGTAAATTTGTTCTGGGGCTTTTGTTCCTAGACATGCCTGCCGGAGAGGCGTCGCTCACGTTGTGCGTTGACCAATCACGTGTCAGCCTGAAGGCGGTCACGTTTTGTACCAGGATGGGAGAAGTCAGCCGACACCTGGAAAAGGCTGCCGATCCTCTGAAATTCATCTGCCAGGTGAGAAATRCATTTCTGTTTTCTTTAAAACCGTTCTAAAAGCAAATTAAATAAACCACGGTTTTATTGTCGTATCTCAAGTTCAAGTTCAGTTTTATTTATAYAGCGCCAAGTCACAACATACGTTGTCTCAGGGCACTGTACATAAAAAGAACAATGTAAAGAAGAAAGCAGCAGATTGTGTTGAATCACTTCATCACAGTCTCCCATCCTGAGCAAACGGTGGAGAGGAAAAACTCCCTGCTAATCAGGAAGAAACCTCCAGCAGAACCAGGCTCAGGCACTTATCTCCTACATAAAAGACTAGAAACAGGGTTAGGGTTTGTTTGTTTGAGGCTTACTTTTCAGTCCGCTTCTTATCAACGTGGCGGTCAGGGAGTGACAGACACAGACGTGTGGTTACCATGGTTATGTTCTGGTGGATCTTCTACGTGTTTTTAAACTCCTGTTTCACTCAGAGGTTGCGCTGGACTTTTTTTGCTGTCCGTCATTTTGACTGACAGGGTGAGAAAGTATTCGTCAGGATCAATTTTTACGCGGCACTTTTYTTTTAAATGATAATGACCAAACATTCGTAGAACGTGGTTATTGTCGTGTTGGTTTTGCAGTTCTGCCTCAGATGCGGCGCCTGCAGGATTTTATTGGAGAAAATCTCATCAGCGCACCTCAGACCACAGGCCACCTGAGGTCAWGGTGCTGAAAAACAGCATCTGTCCCACACCAGGCCCAACGTTCATACTGTGACGGACACACACACTGTCCCGCTTCTGACTCAGTTAYGTTACGACAAGTAAAACAAAAAACAAACAAACAAAACAATCTACAAACGTTATTTAGTGGCTGCAGTTTGCATCATTAGATAATGTCTCCTTATTTCTGTCTCTACCTCCTTTGCGGGACGAGAGAAGAGAGAAAGACATGAAGGCAGAGACACGGTCACACTGCTGCCACTGTGTTAAAAATATTATTAAATAAAAACAAGAATAACAAAGAATATGGATGTGATTTATGCAATAACTAGAAGCACTTTGAGAGTGCAAACCTCTGCCAAGTCTAATTTCCTCCATCCTGTAAGAGTTAATGCACAAAAGCAGAGATGGAAACACATTTGCTGAATAAATTCTGATGTAGTGAACATTTAAGCAGCAGTGTGCACGGGATTTCTTCTCTGTGGAGTCCAATGTAAAAAAAAAAAAAGAAAAGTCAGACTGGTCACCCGACGTTATTCATGGTCAAACTGGTGTGGGATTAAGCTCCTAAGTTTYCATCAGTCACATTTCACCATGTAAAACGTCTGTTTTATCTCCTTGTATGAGTTTGTAATGGTTTGACTCTCTTT
>NW_013952637.1:631220-637131 GCF_001266775.1 Austrofundulus limnaeus
TTAACGCGACCTCTGGTTTCCTTCCTCAGGCCTTTGACTTCACCTCCGACTCGACCCACTCGCTGGACGTGATGCTAACGGACTCGTTAAAGTCCAGGATGCCCGCAGGCGGCCTCCAGCTCTTCGGAGTCATGCAGATCGAAGAACACAACATGTCTGCCTGTGAGTTGAGCTGTAAATAAGTAAATCAGCTACTGATTTTTTTTTTTTTTTTAGTCTGACTGGTTTTTTCTGTTTCAGATCAGCGTAACGAGGAGTTTCCCACTTTGCTCCACTTTGCTGCTAAATTCGGGCTGAAGAAGCTCACCACCACCCTCCTCCAGTGCCCCGGTGCTCTGCAGGCCTACAGCGTGATGAACAAGAACGGAGACTATCCCAACACGCTGGCCGAGAAGAGCGGCTTCAGAGACCTCAGACGTTTTATGGATCAGATTGTTGTAAGTTCTTTAATTACTCTCTAATGTGAAATATTGTCCTAATATTTTAACCTTACTCTGTTTTTCTATTTAAATGTGTTTAAATCCACCAAGGAGACAGAAGAYACACTGAAGTCTCAGTCTGAGGACAGCATGAACCTGCAGAACGAGGCGGAGATCTACGAGGAGATGGTGTCCAACGACATCCCGGTAAAATCCTCGATCTGCTCAGAGGTTTAGTTGTCAGAGGTTGGGACTAAAAAACACAAAAAACTAAATAAATTTAATTTAAACTAAAATCTAGAAAAAAAAAACACAAAGATTGTGACCAGACATGGAGTAGAAACCAATAACGTTCCACAGGAGAGTCGTGACAAATGGAGGAAACAAAAAAGTGAGACTCATGGGAATAAGCAACAGGCATGATGGGCGTGGCCAAATTGATGAGCAGACAGTAACTGTGGGAAAAAATACAGAGAAGTGTAACAAAAATGGAAATCAAAGAAACAAAACAATGAAGCAAAGGAAAAAATAACAAACACAAAACACAAAAACACAAAAACAAGTAAAAGATAAAAGGGACCACAAACCTTTACCAAATGTTAGACTTTTAGGGTAACCATTAATAAAAAAAGGCTAAAAAAATGTTTTAAAAAAATAACAAGTGCTGCTAATTTAATTAACAGTAAAGGGAAACTGGACTTGATCAAAGGAAGGTGGATGAGGTTAGTTTAACCTTTACCAATTTTTACCAAAAAGTAGACTTTTAGGGTAACCGTTGATAAAACTTGGCTAAAAATACAAACATTTTAAAAAACAAAAAGTGCTGCTAAGTTAATTAACAATAAAGGGAAACTGGACTTCAAGAGAAGGTGGAATGGGCGTAGTTTAACTTTTACCAATTTTTACCAAAAAGTAGACTTTTAGGGTAACCGTTGATAAAACTTGGCTAAAAATACAAACATTTAAAAAAAATAAAAAGTGCTGCTGATTTAATTAACAATAAAGGGAAAMTGGACTTGATCAAGGGAAGGTAGATGGGGTTAGTTTAACCTTTACTAACCTTTACCAAAAATTAACTTTTAGGATAACCGTTGATAAAACTTGGCTAAAAATACAAACATTTTAAAAAACAGAAAGTGCTGCTAAGTTAATTAACAATAAAGGGAAACTGGACTTCAGGTGAAGGTGGAATGGGCGCAGTTTAACCTTTACCGGCATCTCTGCAGTGAATCCATGAATCTGTTTTAGCGACTGACAGCCACACTTTTTATGAACATTACTAACGTCACTTCTAAATTGACCAGAGTGCACCTTTAAATTCAAAGTTCACAGATAATCAACGCCGTACTCAGATTGTACTTTATAGTTTTTGTTGAATTTCCAGCCAGATATTTACAACAAGCCCACATTACTCTTATTGTTCGCCTATTTTTCTAAATGTGTGGCTGTTGTGCTTAAATCCACCCAGGAGACAGAAAAGACGCTGAAGTCTCAGTTTGAGGACAACATGAACCTACAGAACGACGCCGAGGTCTACGAGCCGATGTCCACGTTTGCAGACATCATAGAGTACACGGGCTGCTCCGAGGACATTTACGAATCGATGGTTGGGATTGACCCGGAGTGTGCAGAGGACCTCTGTAAGATCATATTTTACTTTCTCCTTTTACTTTATCCTTTTAAACCAACAGCAAAAATGTGGTCTGCTTCCTGTAACCCTTTGTTTTATCCAAATTTGGTTTTCAGATGAAGTGATGACAGCCGTAGACGAGAATCCCGAGGAAGCCTTGCTCAGAAAGTTTTTCCAAGGTGCGTGTTTTTGCAGTTTGTCATGTAAATTTGCACCATCGTTTTATACACACTAGCTCGGGAGCTAACACTATATATTTCCATACATTAGCTCAAGAGCTAATGCTATATATTGCCATATATACTTCATTAGCTCTGGAGCTAACTCTATATTACCATATATACAGTATATATTAGCTTGGGAGCTAATGCCATATATTGCCATGTATACATTAGCTCGGAAGATAATAAGACCATGGATATTTCCCCATATTTCTTTTAATACTTCTACAACACCACATAAGCTTCAAATGACTTTATAAAGTGTCATATTTATACTTTTTTTGTGTGTGTGTGTTTTTACTTTCATCAGCAAAGCCACACCATGCCGAAATCAACTCGGTCCAACCTAAAAGAGAGGAAAATGAAAAATCTGACGGCATAAACTTTGATGAAATTGAAGAAGAGGAGGATCCGTACAACCTGTGCCCGGAGGACATCTACGATACCGTGGACACAAACACAACGTATAATCCGGCCGTCCTGAACCGTCCACCGGCACCAATCCCCAGACCCGAGTCCGAGTCCGAAAAGCCCTCGGCCTACATTTCTAGAGGTATTTATGTTACTTTTTAATGTTATCACATTTATTCATATTTTCAAGCTGATTTTCAGACAAAAGTTCTAATTCAACATCATTTTCAGTTTTTTCAGATAAAAGTTCGTCGCAGAGTAAAAACACAGAATCCGGATATTTTGCAGGTAAAAGTATTATTGTATTATTTTAAACTCTAATTTCTTGATGTTTTAACACATTTATAAATAACCACACAGGATATACACACGTATTATACAGAAGAGCAGAAATAAAATATATTTGTTTTTATTCTTATGGTTGAATGATTGAGCTGCAGTAATGTGCAAATTTCCCCACTGTGGGATCATTGAAGTTTTATCTTGTCTTAATTTGGGCCCAACATCACGTCCAAACCTCATTTAAGTGTAGAACTCAGCCAGTTGGGTTCTGAGAATTCATTTACATCCAACATTTARCTGAAATCTAAACATCTGACAAAACCCGGGAAGTTGAAGCTGACTTGATAGTTTTAGGCTCCGCCCCTAAACAATCAAGACATTGTTTTTGTAAAAAAAAATAATTTAAAAAGTACAGAAAAATACTCCAGAAATACTAGGCATGTTGTTTTTAGCTTTCAGCTGTACATTCAGCTGTAATTACTTATTTACTGACTAACATAAATTTTGTGAAAACATAAATGTGGGCGGAGCTTAAAGCCCAAATGCCTTCTGCTCAGAGTCTGGTTCCAAAAATGCAACATGACAGCTTCTGTAAAATCGGATCTCGTGGATTTCATACTCAACAATGAAAAAAATCAGAGATATGAGATAAACCTGAGCACAAATTTCTCTGACCAGATGTTTTTTTTGTTTGTTTCATGTCTTTTTCTTAAATAATAGTTTTTTTTTATTAACATAGCGCAACCTGTGGGTGAACCCTTAACTTCGACTCACGACCCATACGCTGGGATGAAAACCCCGGGCCAGAGGCAGCTCATCTCCCTGCAGGAGAGGGTCAAAGTGGGGGACATCTCTGTGGACGAAGCCGTCCACGAGTTTAAAGCCTGGCAGGTGGACCACGAACGGAGAGCCAGCTCCATCCGGTTCCAGCAGGTAGGTCCTCTGACATCAGCAACAGACCAGAGAGAAGAAAACATTTCCTGATAAAATTCAGTCTGAACCAGAGAGCTGAAGAAAAGAGAAAATTACTAACCTAAAACCAAAACCAGTGAGAAGATAATTGCTAGCTAAAAGCAAAACAGCAGTAACACACTAACTGAAGGTAAAAGTTGTAAACGGCTAACTAAAACTTAAAGGTAGAAAATGACTTGGTAAAAGCTGAAAAATATTAGTTATAAAACAAAAACAGTGAGATGCTTGCTCAAAAACAGAAGTAGTGAATCGCTAGCTAAAAGCTAAAAGATAATAATTACACACTAACTACAGTAAAAGTAACAAAAGGCTAGTTAAAACTTAAAGGTAGAAAAGGCTAGCGAGAAGCTAAAAGTAGCATAATAATGTCTGTGCTAGTTAAAAGCCAAAAATCACAGAGCTGCTAGCTCAAAGCCACGAATAGTAAATTGCTCTCTAAAATAATAAAAATCTACACATTATCTAAAAATTAAAAGTAACAAAAGTCTATCTGAAAGTAGCAATATGCTAACTGAAACGTAAAGATAGGAAGACATGTTAAAGTTGTGAAATGCTAGCTAAAAGTAACAAAATGTAGCTGGAAGCTAAAATAGAAAAAGGCTAACTAAACCCAAAAGAAAATGTATAACTAGCTGAACGGAGCCTAATGCTAGCTAGACCTTAAAGGTAGAAAGTAGAAAAATGCTAGCTAAAAAACAAAAACAGTGAGATGTTAGCTTACAGCCATGCATTGTAAATTGCTAGCTAAAAGCTTAAAAAAGCTACACAATAACTAAAAGTTTGAGAAAGCAAAAGGCTAGCTAAAAGTAGCAAAACACTTGATAAAAATAGCTGAAGGCGGGGTATACCTAAAAGTGGCAAAAGACTAACTACAAATCATAAAAGAGGTTTGCTAAAAAGAAGCTAAAAGCTAGAAGTATCAGAGCATTGGCTAAACTTTATAGTAGCATAAGCAGACAAAAAGGTCTCATAGTTCATTATTTTGAATTTAATTATTTTTTTAAAAAAAGTATAAAACTTACTAAATGAACACCCATCTCCTGAATGAGCCGAAAGTTTTGATGTATGAACAGCTAAAACAGCACAACGTCAGCAGAAGTAGTTAGAATGAAAAAACGGGACATCGGAGGAGAGAAAAATGCTGACTCAGCGTTACGCCTAACTCCTGTCTCTTTTTCTGTTAAAGGATAATCTGGATAAATTACGGAAAAGCATCACCAGGCGTCACAAAGAGCGGGAAAAAACTGGCAAAGAAACAGGTTTGATTTGTTTTACCTCCTTTTTATCTGACTGATATAAACTGTTCCCGTCATTAAATCTGTCCGGTCGAAACGGTTCAGAGTATGAAATCACCGCCCCGCTCCAGAGGAACCTGTTCTGGGGCTCCGGCGTGACGGTGGAATGCGACGTGTACGAGTCGACGCCCAGGATGGTCAGCCAACCGCTGCCGCCGCCGCCGCCGCCGCCAGCAGCTCCGCCCATCCTGAGAGGGAGCTGGAAGACCAGCAGCACCTCCAGCACATCCAGTGAGTCCCGAGGAGGGTCTGCTTCCTCCTCTGGTTCATCAGATATTTTACTAACAGACCAACAGAAACGAACGCTCACATCTGCTGTGAAGAAGCTTCTTTCTGATGTTTCCTCCTCGCTTCGAGTCCAGACTTCAGATAAAATAATGGCAACCTCGCTTACTGCGGTTCTAAAACTGAGACACGATTAAAATCAAACTTACATAAGATGGAAGATAATATATTTCATATTAAAACATCTGTTAAAAACAAACCACTTCCTACTTCCTGTTGAGCTACAAATCTCACGCTGAGCTACAGAAACTGATTCTGCAGCGAGCTAAAGAAGCTAAAGCTGAGCTGCTAATGTTTACACAAAGTATAGTCACCAGAAAACAAGCTCAAACAGCAGAACACAAGCTAAAAGCAGCCGAACAATATTTAAAATCAGCAGAACACAAGCTAAAAGCA
>NW_013952637.1:647710-649621 GCF_001266775.1 Austrofundulus limnaeus
ATACCAAGCAGCTATGTTATATTTAAAGTTTTCTCCATAAAGCAGATGGTTTTGATAAACCTTCACAAATCTAAATATAATCTTGAAACTTAAAATAATTTAAAAAGTTGTTAAAACTCAATGTAAAACACTTCATGTCGTGTCGGTTTGTTTTACCGTCTCTCTGCGGAGACAAGTTAGACAACTGCTGTCTGCTTGTTGTTCAGACTTGAGCAATCATTCACCGCGAGCAGCAGCCTCAGAGAAAATAGACACGTTGTGGTTTGATTCATTTAAAAAAAATTTTTTTTTTTTTCAGGCACTGAGAGCAACAGACTGAGCACTCACAGCACCTACAGCTACAGCAGCGGGACCGAACCCGAGTTCGAGGCGAGTCTGACCTGCGTTTTTATTTCTTAGCATTTATTTAAGGAAGGAGGGCCAGACTGAGTCACACAAGGAGGCCAAAAATTCAGAACTTGTTACGAGTCGAGTGCCGTTTCCTTTCAAAATTTATTGAAGATAATATTCTAGTAAAAATGCAAATATTTTTCAACTTGTGTTTTATGGAGCTTTTAAAACACACATAACCTAATGGATAAAAAGAAAGATTAAATTTAGAAAGACATAATTAGCCTTCATTTCTAATGCATTACTTCAAAATAAAAACAGAAAACAGAAAAGATAATTAAAATCAATTCTCTGTGGTTCTTTCCACACCAAAAATAACGGAAAAATTCAATTTTATTTTATTTGGCTTTCAGTTTGGCCAGCTGTCATGAGAAGAAAAAGAGAATCCATAAAACCAAAAACGAAAAAAAATTACCTTCGGGTCCAGACAAAATGTTAATGAGGGCCAGATTTGGCCCGCGGGCCTTTAGTTTGACGTGCTTTTAGGAATGCCTGTCACCTGCTTGTGTTTGGAAAAGTTGAAGCTGTTTTGTTTCATTAAAATCTCTCCAATTGTCCAAGAGATATTTTGCTAACAGAGACAAACCAACACTAAATCTGGTGGGAATCAGCTAAATGTTCGGCTGATTCACAGAAGCGGTAAGATTTTTATTGTGAAACTTTTTTTTAAGTTATTATACTTTATTTTTTTAAAGGACGCAGTGGAGAGTCTCCCTCCTCCGCCTCGGCCTCCTCCTCGGCCGTCAGACACCGCTCCTCTCGTTCCTCCTCCCAGGATTCCTCCTCGGATCCCTGAAAGGTGAGGTCCGAACCCGGGGCGCGTTCAGAACCAAGTGAGAAAAAAAGCAGCAGCGAGTCGATGGAACCGAGGCCGAGTCAGGCTGCGGGGGCGAGGAGGAAGCTGTCACCCGTCAGTGAGTTCACAGCTGTGAGCTGAAGAAGAGGAAGGCGTGGACGCTAAACGCTCTGAAAACCTAAAAATACCCTCCTGGGTTTGTTCCGAGAAAAGCTCAGATCAGTGAACTTCACAAGTGGTCTGATCAGAAATCGCTTCTATAAAATGTTTGAGAAGCGCAGCTTTTTACTGCCTGTCGGGTTCTTACAACAAATTTACTGTAAATGGGCTTTAATTTATATTTAACCCTCCGAAGGTCCTTTAATTTTATGACAATATGCATTTATCATATTATAAAATGTGGTGGCGCTCTCGTTTCACTTTTAAAAGACGCCGTAAAATCACCGGAATATTCGGTAAAGGCGCCTCCATTACAGTTATGTACATGTTTCCACATAGCTTGGTCTCCCGTTTTATTCAACAAAATCTTTTTATTTTGGTTTGCAWTGTGGTCAATAAAACATTAAAGCGTATCTTACCCACCCTGTGGGGGTTAGAGAGCGGAGGTGTGGCCAGGACGAGAGAACGTGACAGACAGCTAGCATTAGCATAATTGATGTTACATGGAGAGTGACCACAGTATCGCAGATAGTTACATCTCTGAACGTCTGAGGTGGAGGATTTTC
>NW_013952637.1:649784-653591 GCF_001266775.1 Austrofundulus limnaeus
GTGCAGAAAAGAAAGCTTACAAACTTTTTTTAGAAGTAAGGTAGGTTTTGTCGCTCTAGTTGAACTTTAGTCGAATGATTCATAAATATTTGGTTTAACCGTAAAATTTGCTTTAAGACAAACAAGATCTAAACTCAGCTGAATCTCTTTAACATCAACTATTTTCTCACAAAGGTCACTTATTCTTTATTCCATTTAAAAATAATGTAAGAAAAAGAAAGACTAATAAAAGGTTGAATATGATAACGATAAAAGATAATCACGTCTGCTGAATTCCCCTCAGTCACTGAAGCAACAAGACGTTCTACGCCTGCAGTGTTTAGATAAAGAAAAAAGAAAAGGCAGATCAAACCTTGTGGTTTGATCTGCGTTAATTCTTACAAACATGAAACTCCGATCTTATCAAGATACTGTTGAAACTGTGACWTTTAACGTCATCTGAAACATTTACAGTCTTTGGGACTTAAATAAACAGAACGAGATGATTAATGTTTTATGAAACTGTACAGGAAAAACACATTTATAATAAATCAAAYGGAGGCATTGATAAAAAATATTTAGAAAAGATTTACTGCATGAACAAGAAAATTTGTGTGATTAAAATGTTTTCTTTTGTTATAACAAATAAAGAAAAGGTCATTAATCTTATTTTAAAGCTGAAACATTTTTTGACAAAAACAGTTTTATAGAAACAAACAAAATCACAATTTTTTTGTTGCACTGTTTATTATTCCCACTGAAGACTAAAGTTTATTCCCAGTTTTAGTTTGTCTTTACTTTATATTTTTTGTCCCACAGACTAACAATAATATTATTTTTACTATTTTAATATTTAATATTAATATCTGGACTATTTTACTGATTTGTTTTGAAGTTTCTGAGCGTTCAGTAACATGATGTTTCCTGCAGGGTGCCGGAATCGTTGCATGAGCGCTACATTTCTTGCCCGACGCGAGCACTTCCTCAAAGACCCTCCCAGAGATATACAGACCCCGCCCCTCCTGTACCTCGCCGCCTGCGGTGATGACCACACAGCTCTGCTCCGGGACACGCCCACAGACTCTTTGCCCTTCAAACTTGTAGTTTGAGGGAAATTTTAGTGTTTGAGTGTTTTGAGTTGAGTTTCTCATCAAACGTTTCCTTCTGCTGTTTCGTTGTAAATGTTAATAATTTGTATCTTCTGTTTGTGTTAATATCTGTGCTAATTATAAGTAACAATTTTGAAAAAGTCATAAATCCTAATTAAAATGTTTTGCTGAAATCTTCTGTTCAGATGGTTTAAATATTAAATGTCATGTTTCTTTGTTACTTTGTTTTTTTGTTCAGTTTTATTTTAGAGAAATCAAGAATTTTATAATAAAATGTGATAAGTATAACTTTAGGTGCTTTAGATTTATAAAACTCAAAAAAGTAAACAAAATTATTTTTTGTAGATTACATTTGTTAAAATACACATGCCTTAATGAAGCGTTATAATTACCTCCTAGATGGATGTAATTAAAACCCCACTTACCATAGCCATACTTACTTCAATAAGTGGTTTGATTARAAGTTACAACARCCTGCCATAATACAGTTTTAATTGTTTGTCAATTAGTATGATTGTATGTTATAATAGCCTCCCAAACAACCATTTTAGTTAGGTCAATGAGTTGTTTGGTTATATGTTACAATGGCCTGTCATAAAATAGAGTTTTAGTTATGTCAATGAGTCTATATGATTCTTACAACTGTCAGCCATACAACTGTTTTAATTATGTCATTGAATGTTATAATTATATGCTACAACGGCCTGCCATAAACAGTTTTAGTTATGTGAATGAGTGGTATGATTATATGCTACAATGGCCTGCTGTAAAGGTATGATGATATGCTACAAAGGCCTGCCATAAATGGTATTAGTTATGTCAATGAATGATATTATATGCTACAATTGCCTGCCWCAAAACAGTTCTAATTATGTCAATGAGTTGTATGAATATATGTTAAAACGGCCTGCCACAACCAGTTTAATTTATGTTAATGGTTGTATGCTATGATTGTATGCTACAACGACCTGCCATAAACAGTTTTAACTATGTCAAT
This sequence comes from Austrofundulus limnaeus, assembly GCF_001266775.1. Lineage (NCBI taxonomy): Eukaryota > Metazoa > Chordata > Actinopteri > Cyprinodontiformes > Rivulidae > Austrofundulus > Austrofundulus limnaeus. The sequence continues at coordinate 651,870 of NW_013952637.1, forward strand.
GAATGTTATGATTATATGCTATAACGGCCTGCCATAATCGTTTTAGTTTAGTCAATGAGTGGTATGATTATATGTTAAAACGACCTGCCATAATCGGCTTTAGTTGTTTTAATGAATGTTGTGATTATATGCTACAACGGCCTGCTGCACAGGTTTAAACGTGCTGCAGTGTTTACGCAGCCCGCTGGTGGAGAACAGCAGCAGCAGCAGCAGCAGCTCCACATGATCCAGCTCTTCAGAACTCACCGTGTTCATCTGAGAGCCCAAAGCTGGATTACCAACAAACACAGGTGGGTGTTTATTTATTGTCTTTGTTGTTATTTACTCTCCTGAAGCCTAAAGTAAACAAGCAGCTGATATTCAGCTGATGGTTGCGCGACGCGACTCTGCGCTGCGTCTTTTCAGTTTCCCAGAAACCAAACGGTTGGAGTTTGAGTTCAGCAGAGTTCGGAGGATTTGTGGACTGACTCGGTGGATTTACAGTCWGCAGTCCGGTGGACCGGTGTCCCGGGCTGGAGGACGGTTCTGCTGCAGCAGAGACCCGTCCAGTCTGGGGACATGTGTCCTTTAGGTGCAGCACTTGATGCTGAGTCCACAGAAAGGAATTCCCTCTGAATTCATTTGATGTGTGAAGAGTCTGAAACTGAGTTCCTGCAGGTTTTACATGATGAAGCTGTCAGCAGGACCAGCAGGACCCACGGGACGGGTCCAGCTCCTGGTTCTGACAGCAGATCCTAATGGGATGCACATTATGCGGCACAGAGCTTGATGGACATGATGCTTGGACAGTTTGGACTCTGAGGCTCCCGTCCTTCCCTCTGTGGACAGCACCAACAACCTGTGCTGTTATTGACACAAGGAGGACATTTATGTCCCTCCCTGAGGACACAGTGAACACCTGTCCTCAGCACGAGGACAGACTGCTGACAAACACCTGGATGGGTAACTTTTGAACTAAAACAACAACAAAAACTTGCAGAAAAAAGGTTAAAGTTTAAGTAAGTTAAAGTTTTTGTAAGGCAGGGTTCTGTGGAGAGGTTATAAACAATATCTTACCTGTTGTAGATAACTCTTTGACCTCAGTTTGATGAGCTAATAGCTAGTCCAAGTGGATTGCTGCAGTCTTAAAACAACTTCCACCTCTAAAATTTTACGGTGCAAAATCTTCGGCTGTTTTTACGCAGGACTTCGGCTCGCGGAGTGCTTAGATTCAAGAACAACTTCCTCTGTATCACGCGTCAAGTGTCAGAATAAATCCAGGTTGGTGGGTTTTCTTTCGGTGTGTTGAATCCGTGAAGCAGAGCCGCTCAGGTGGGACGTGCTGGGATGAAACCAGCGCCTGAGTTAATTTTTTATGACGCTCCTTCCAGAGTCGCGTTTCACGGCTCTGCTGAGCTGGAAAACAGACACCGCTCGAAAATAATTAAAGGACTTCCATTCCTTGAAGGAACGCATGTCGGCTGCTCGTTGTAGGAATGACCCTCGGCTACTACCGTGCATGCGTTTAGCTCAATATCTGTAAATTTGACTGAATTGTAGCCATTGTTGTGTTTTATTATTTATATTCAGTTATAGATCAACCAGTCATTTATGGAAGTTTCATTAGAATCTGTCCAATGGTTTATAAAATATTTTGCTGACACATACAGAGACACAGTCCTTTTTTTCCCTCTAATATGCTTTAATGAATTTTTATTTGTAATAATAATAATAATTATTATT
>NW_013952637.1:654735-656718 GCF_001266775.1 Austrofundulus limnaeus
CCACACACACACACACACACACACACACACACACACACACACCTCCCTGTTGTTTGCTCCTCCATCACTTCCTATTGGCTGAACTGAGGTTTGTGTCACAAAGACCCTTCGTCCCCCCCCCAATCACTCGTAGCTGCAGGTAAACAAGCCAGAGAAAAGACAGTTTGTGCTCCGGTGATAGATTTTACCGGAACCGTCCGACAGCAGAGCAGTTCCTGTCTCCAGGTGTTGGATGTCAATAGATGATGGGAAACGATGGCATCCGGGTCGTTGTTGACAGATAAAGAGATCAACATTCAGGTTCTTACCAGAAATAAACGACATGAACTCAATCTTATTTATTGTAATAACCATGTCCTGAAGTTATCCCAAGCTACTAGACTACAATGCAACGCATTCTGTGTAAAAATAGTACAAGAAGTTGGGTCGTTGTGTATTGCACACTCTTTGTTGTAGCTGTTGACGCTTGTTTGTGTAAATACTTTCATTTTAATGCCCTATTTTTCACATTATCGTTCACACTGAACACCGGGACCAGTGCAGCCAGTTTCGTTACCTTTCCTGAACATCTGATGTTTGTGTTGAAGGGAATGACAAATAAATATCCTTGAATCATTGAAAACATAAATAAAACAGAATATGATGATCTGCAAAACTTTTTTAAACTATATTTAACTGAATATGCTACAAAGACAAACTATGTTCAAACAGTTAAACTTTATTATTTTTTGCAAATATTCACTCATTTTGAATTTGATGCTGCAACACGTTCCATAAAAGCTGGGAAAGGGTCATGTTTTCTACTGTATTCCATCAGCTTTGCTTTTAACAACTCTCAATAAGAGTTTGTGAACTGAGGACACTGTTGAAGCTTTGTGGAATTATTTCTCAATGTTGCTTGATGAATAAATTCAGTTGCTCAAACTATATCTAAGGTTACCATCCCAAACTATATCTAAGGTTGTCCCAAACTGTATCTAAGGTTATCATCCCAAACTGTATCTAAGGTTATCCTAAACTATATCTAAGGTTATCATCCCAAATTGTATTAAGGTTATCCTAAACTATATCTAAGGTTATCATCCCAAACTATATCTAAGGTTATCATCCCAAACTATATCTAAGGTTATCATCCCAAACTATATCTAAGGTTATCATCCCAAACTATATCTAAGGTTATCATCCCAAACTGTGTCTAAGGTTATCATCCCAAACTGTATCTAAGGTTATCATTCCAAACTATATCTAAGGTTATCATCCCAAACAGTATCTAATGTTATCATCCCAAACTATATCTAAGGTTATCATCCCAAACTGTGTCTAAGGTTTTCCTAAACTATATCTAAGGTTAGCATCCCAAATTGTGTCTAAGGTTTTCCTAAACTACATCTAAGGTTATTATCCCAAATTGTATTAAGGTTATCCTAAACTATGTCTAAGGTTATCCTAAACTATATCTAAGGTTATCATCCCAAACTATATCTAAGGTTATAATCCCAAACTGTATTTAAGGTTATCATCCCAAACTATATCTAAGTTATAATCCCAAACTGTATTTAAGGTTATCATCCCAAACTGTAGCTAAGGTTATCCTAAACTATATCTAAGGTTATCATCCCAAATTGTATTAAGGTTATCCCAAACTGTATCTAAAGTTATCCTAAACTACAGTAGTTTGGGATGATAACCTTAGATATACACTCACCGGCCACTTTATTAGGTACACCTGTCCAACTGCTCATTAACACTTAATTTCTAATCAGCCAATCACATGGCGGCAACTCAGTGCATTTAGGCATGTAGACATGGTCAAGACAATCTCCTGCAGTTCAAACCGAGCATCAGTATGGGGAAGAAAGGTGATTTGAGTGCCTTTGAACGTGGCATGGTTGTTGGTGCCAGAAGGGCTGGGGTCTCATTTATAAAGGATTGCGTGGAAACCATACTAAAACTGAACGTACGGCCAAAAGGCGGAAATGGCGT
>NW_013952637.1:657312-668334 GCF_001266775.1 Austrofundulus limnaeus
ACCAATTGAGCATCGTTGCAACGCCACAGCCTACCTGAGTATTGTTGCTGACCATGTCCATCCCTTTATGACCACAAAACCGTTACCGTTAGCGTGGTGTACCTAATAAAGTGGCCGGTGAGTGAATATCTAAGGTTATCATCCCAAACTGTGTCTAAGGGTTGCCTAAATTATATCTCTAAGGTTAGCATCCCAAACTGTATCTGAGGTTATCTCAAACTATATCTGAGGTTATCATCCCAAACTATATTTAAGATTTTATTGGTAGTTTTCTGTAATTCTTAAATAGAAGTACATACTTAATGTAAGCAAAGCACTAGACTGAATTAAACCACATGGGTGTTTGAGTCAACTACATTATGCTAGGTGTAGTTTGTCGGTAAACAAAATTGGTAGAATCAAACAATCATAGACTCAGGCAGAAGACATTTATGAGGAAATATTAGAGTGAATCTGCTGCTAAATGCAAAAGAAAAAAACAAGTAAGACAGCTTTTGAATGAACATTGGGGATCAAACAGGGCAGTGTAGTGTCATAAAGACAGAGGTTGGCATTCAAAATGTTTACCTTTGACCTATTTTCAGTCACTTCAGCTGTTTCCGAAGGTAAACAAACACCAATGATACCAATGGTAGTTAGCATTCATTCACAAATTTTGCCTCTAATTTTTTTTATTTAAGGACACTTTAGTTATTGATTTGACAAAAATACTGCATGAATTTTGTTTCTTACTTTATGATTTTTTGAAAGGTCTTTATGACTTTGCAAAGAGTATCTTTTTAATGTTATTTACTAATTACGTTTTGTAGATGTTTTTTAGTAGTGTTTTATTTTCAGTTGTTTCAGTGTTCAGATTTTCTTGGTTAGTTTGGTCTGAATCTAAGCAAAAACAGGCTGTTACTAAGTTAAAATATGCTCGTCATGCAGGAGTTCTTTCTGTTAATCATTCAGAGGCTGAGCGATGTCAACACAAAGAAGCTCTGATGGTACATCCAGCTGCACCGCGGACACTCAGAACGACTCATTACGTAACACCGTTTGACTTCTGCTTTGTCAACAAACGACACAGAGAGAAGCTGACCAACTCTGTGCCCGGATCCCACCAAACAGCTCCAAACAAGGCTCGAACGGGCCGCCGCTGAGCTGAGGCTTTATCCCTCCTAACCGAGAAGAGACCCCCAACCAACACCACCCCCACCCTGCTCTCTTCCATAAACAGCCTCTACGTTGGACAGCAGCCTGGGATTCTACACATTCCTGAGCCAAAGCTGTTGGAAGTTTATTTCAAACAACAGCAGCGTAAAAGGAAATGTATGTGACTTAAACACAGAGATGTCATTAAGATGTCTGAGACAGAAAACAGCTCMGTGTTGGATCTGAGCTGAACATCAGCTGCTTAACAGTTTCTATGGATTTACATTATTTAATCTTTGGAAGGTTTTCTTGACAACATCACCTCGTTTACTTGTGTTTTTTACATTTTACTGTTATTTTAGTGTTGTCAAAAAACATGGTATTTCACAGAATACTGTATTATTTAATATTTCAAATGTACAGAATAGAATTTGATCCAAAAACATGTATTTTAAAAATGACTTTAACCAAAATTTTTTTTACATTTTTCTCAAAATTGGGGGAAAAAAAGTCTGAATTACGGAAATGGATTAAAGGCACGGGGTAAACAAAAAAGTTTTTTTTCCTGAATACTGACCTTAACGTTAGAATTATGATATTTAAAATCAGAATTCTGAAAATTGAAATCAGAGTTCTGAGGTTAAAATCAAAATTCTGAGCATAAAGGAGGCGTTCTGAGAAAATGTTAGTATTCTGAGGGGATAAAAAGAGAATTTTGAAAATTTAAGTCAGAATTCTGAAATTAAAGTCAGTATTAGGGAATAAATACCTTTTATTTTTGGTCTGTGGCCGTTATCTTCGGCTATACAAATGCTCTCTTAAACTCCCAGTCACTTTATAACTTTTTAGCGTTCCTTTGGGGGAAAATCGACCCATTGAACCATGATAAACCCATTTATAATGGCTTTATAAGTTCCTGTTTTGCATCCCTGCAATCCCTCAGACACAAAGCTCTTGGCTAAAGCAAGTGTCYGACCTGAGGAGGACTGGACGTTTGCGCCCCCCTGGATGAAATTGTTATTAACACCGGTGTGAGAAGAACAGCCTGCTGATAACACATCTGCTAGGCTTTTAGAGCCAGAGTCTGAAGAATGCCAGGGAGCTGATGSTTTATATGAGGTGATGAAGCTTCACAACAAGAGCTCCAGGCTGAACTCCAAGACTCAAGAGCTTTAAAAAAAAGGATAAACTATTTTAGAAACATTGTGGTGTCTTAGAGAGTTCACCTCGCTGATTGCTGAGTAAAACATTTAAAGTAAGTAGAGCTAAAASTAAAGGAGTTAAAAATATATATTACACTTTCTTTTATTTTAGGAATGTGATGATTCTTCATATCTGTATCATACGCTCAGCTGGTTTGGAAACAGGTCATTAGTTGAGCAACAAGTCAAACTGTTGCAGGAGATGCTGCTGAAAGCATTTTTTTGTCTCAGCTGTTCGTTCTGACTCCAGCCAGGATCGCAGGACCTGCGTGTGTTCCCTAAAATAACTCTGAGCGCCCGTCAGAGCCGCTCAGTAATTGAGTCTGAGCACATGGAAGCTAAATGTGAATCTAAACAGTGATGCGATAATCCGGTAATTTTAAGTGCTCGGAAGGTTTCATTGTGTGGAACGAGCGAGCCTCGGGACTCCAGAGAGTCTCCAGCTGTCTGCTGCACTTCTTCAAACAGAAGCAGAAGCAGCTCAAAAATAAACCAGAGAGGGCGCTAAAAGAACCGGAGACAGCTCTAAAAGAACCGGAAACAGCTCTAAAAGAAACGGAAACAGCTCTAAAAGAACCGGAAACAGCTCTAAAAGAATCAGAGACAGCTCTAAAAGAACTGGAGACTGCTTTAAAGGAAACTGGGAAGTTCTAAACAAACTGGAGGGCACTCCAAAAGAACTGGAAGCGGCTCTCAAAGAACCGGAAGTGGCTCTAAAAGAACCGGAAGTGGCTCTAAAAGAACCGGAAGTGGCTCTAAAAGAACTGGAAGCGGCTCTAAAAGAACCGGAAGTGGCTCTAAAAGAACCGGAGACAGCTCTAAAAGAACCGGAAGTGGCTCTAAAAGAACCGGAGACAGCTCTAAAAGAACCGGAGACAGCTCTAAAAGAACCGGAGACAGCTCTAAAAGAACCAGAGACAGCTCTAAAAGAACCAGAGACAGCTCTAAAAGAACCAGAGGTAGTTCTGAACAAACTGGAGCCTGCTTTAAAGGCAGTGTAAAAAGAACCAGAAGCAGTTCTTAATGAAGAAGAAATGAAGGCTCMTCTAAAAGAACTGGAAACAGCTTACAAAGAAGCAGCTGAAACAAAACCAGACACAGCTCAAAAACACCTTGTTGAAATACCATGTAGCAGCATCACTATACTGGCGTTTTTCTAGATTCATATGCAGACATGATGAGAAAACAGCGACAAACTGAATGAATGGTATTATGCAAAAATGTAGATGTTTAATTTTTTTAACAGTGTTTTACACTTTGTTCTGCTAGTTTTGAAGAAGAGTTATACTTTTAAATCAAGATAAAATGAGTTTTTGTTTGGTTAGCTTAACCTGGACCCAGTCGTTTGTCTCTTTCTCAGTCCTCCATGCTACACGCTTCAACAACTAGCTGATCACACATCTTAGCTCAAAGCTTTGGTGTGCAAGGCAGTGATATTGATTCATCACGGACTATTAAGTCCTTCTGTTGTCAATTTATTTTTTAATGTTTTATTGTGAATCTAATCCTGCATGAATACGTTTGTGCTGTGAAGTTAAATCTTCCTGCTGTRGTGTTGTTCTTGAGTTGAGGATTTTTAACGTGGCTCTGCTGAGATGTTGAGTAGGTGCCACATTCCCAGGTGGCATGTGGTGACAGGTCCATCTGGACCCGCCTGCTGTCACAAACAAACAGGCCCCCTAAATAGTGAGGGGTCAAGGTCGGTCGAGCCGTCTGGACCAGACCAGACCCTCAGAACCTTCCCAGTCCGTCAGAGGGAGCGGGTGYGAATCGAGCAGGTAATGTTTGTGTTCGGAGCTGATCTGTAGGTTTTTATCTGCATGTGGTCCAAACCTAACGATGTGGACGGGTCCGAGCTAACAGAAGCTGGAACTGAGCAAAGCTCGACCTCAGACTGAAGAACGGCGTCTCCGGCGGCTTCCTGAGTTAAAAGTTTAACAGCTTTATGAGTTTTTGTCAGATCCAGTCTCCTCCTGTTTGTCTCGTCCCGRTGTGTTTTAGAAAAGCTTTGATGGRTGCYGTTCTCTGACCCGTTCTGCTCAGAACCTTCCTAAAAAGGCCCGTGTGATCCAGCAAACACAACACGGCTTCTCAATATCATGTTCTGATCTGAGGTTTGGGAGGAACTMAAAGCCGATCCGGTTCTTCTGCTGCTGTAAAACCGGGTCTTTCCAGGTTCACGCGAGGACACAGCCGAGGAACGCCGACTGATGGATGCATCKCTGTCTCTGCGCTGCTGGGAGGCGGGAAGTCTGTTCTGTTTGTGAGAGCGAGGAAGAATAAATACTCATCTTCAGATGCTCAGGGACAACTCAGACTGAAGGCTGAAGGKTTTTTTTTTCTGTCCCCCGGAGGTTTGTTTGGAATCACTCCCATTTTCCCCTCRTCCTGTTAGCAGAGTGTTCCAGCTGGACCATCAGTCCTGGGCCCGGTTCTGTAGCTCACTGTGTTTATGGCTCCTGTAAACGGACTCGGTTCCACACAAACAAACTGCTTTTCAGCTAAAATATAGTGTGAACTCTGCTGAAACTGACTTCTTGTAGCTAAAAGAAGCAGAACATTAGCTAACTGCTAAACGTAGAAAAGGTTAGCTAAGAACTAATGGCTAAATAAAAGCTAAAAGTAGCAAAGAATCAACTTAAAATTAAAATAACAGAATGGTAACTAAGTAGCACACTGTTGGCGAAAAACTAAACAAAGCTAAATGCTAAATAATAAGATTAGCAGAACACTATCTAACTGCTAAAATTAGCAGAACCAATGGGTAAATAAAAGCTAAAAGTAGCCGAGTCAACTTAAAAGTAAAATGCTAAAATACAGTGTGAACATGCTGAAACTGAGTTCTTGCAGCTAAAAGAATTAGAACACTAATTGCTAAAAGTAGAAAAGGTTAGCTAAGAATTAATTGCTAAATAAAAGTTCACAGTAGAAAATAATCCACTTAAAATGAAAAGTAACAGGATGATAACGAAGTAGCAGTGTTGGCTAAAAACTAAAAGAAGCTAAATGCTAACTAATAACATTAGCAGAACATTAGCTAACTGCTAAAATTCTAGCAAAAAACTAATAGAAGGTAAAACTAACAAAGATGTGAAGGTATCTAAAAGTTGCAGATTGTAACTAAAAATAGCTAAAGGATATCTAGAGTGTAAAAGTAGTGAAAACATCAACTGAATGGTGTATATAAGCTAAAGGTAACAWAACAGGAGCAGAACAGTAGCTAAAAGCTAAATAAAAAGCAGAATAGTAGCTAAAATAGAAATTTGCAAAGGGTTAGAAAAAACTAAGACATTTTAGTCTAGCAAAAAAACAAGATTAGCAGAATTTCAGCTAATTGCTAGAAGTAGCTAATTTTGGCTAAAAACCAATGGTTAAATAGAAGCTAAAAGTAACAACAAGGTCATCTAAGAATAAGATTGGTAGCGGAAAGTACCAGAAGAGTTTTAAAACTATTAGTGATAATAGTTTAAAACTAAAAGTAGCAATGGGCTACCAAGAAGCTTGTGGTAGCTGAACAGTAGCTAAAAGTATCAGAACAGTAGCTAAAAGTATCAGAACAGTAGCTAAAAGTATCAGAACAGTAGCTAAAAGTATCAGAACAGTAGCTAAAAGTATCAGAACAGTTGTAATAAATGACAAACAGCAAAGCTAGGTGTAGTATAGCAAGTGAAAAACTGAACCAGTTGCAGATTTCAAATAAAACAAGTTTGTGAAAATATTTGTGTTTAATTTTATATAAAGATGAAATATTCAGAAAATGTAAAAAATAGAAACAACAAAACTCATAAAACCCATTTTCTGAATGAGCTGAACATTTTAACTTACAAACAGCTAAAAGTAGTTTTTATTGCAGAAAATGTAAGAAAACTTAAAACAAGAAAACAAAGTGATTCAGAACCAGAACCAATAGACAAACTGAACGTTTAAGGATAATTTAATTCTAATTTAAAAATAAACCTTGAACAGTTTGTGGTTTGTTGAACTCTGCAGTCCAGTCTTTGTAAGAAAATCCTTTAAAGTATTTGTGTGAGCTCAGGGTCTGAGTGTGTGGTCCGGTTCTTAGTGCTGTAAAACAACAACTCTCTTAAATCAGCTTTACGGGCCGAGCAGAACCAGAGGCCCGGAGCAGAACTGGGATTGTTTCACAGCGTCTCTCCGGTGGCCTTGGTGTCGATCCATTAATGCAGCTCAGATTAGCATACGCTTGTTCTGCCCAGAACCTGTATTTTCTCCAGTTCTTAAAGGGGAACACATGGAGGACACGAGTCAGAAATCTGTCAGGTTCTGGTTCTGGATGTGCTTTAGTAAAAAAAACAAAAATAAAAACAGTAACGTCCAAAACTTTAATTACAAAGTTTTAAACAAAAGTCTGTCTTTGCTCAGAATCAGATGTTTACATGAAAATAAGGACAAAAACATCAGTATGAGGGTCACGTTCACCCAAGTCTCAGTCCAAATCTTATGATCCGGACCGGACTCCTGAGTTCAGGTGTTTTCTGTGGTTCTGCAGGGCTCTCCAGCAGAGGGCAGCACAAGACCAAGTTCCAGTGAGTCCAACTTCAAGTCTCTTTCAGATTAGATAAAAAACGTTTTTGTTTTTAGCTTAAAAAAAGTTTCTTGTACTTGACATCTGTCAGTTTTTCTGTTTGTAGTTCGGGGTAAACCAGGACCTCGAGCCGTCAGCGCTGTCAGGATCACACCGTTAAAAACCATGAAAGGCTGTCCGGACATGATTCCCTCCGCAGGTCAGCGTTCCTCTTTTTATTCTTTAAATTATAAAAATTCTGTGAAAATCAAAGTAAAGTTTGTCTCTTTTCAGATTTGGACCCGAGCAGAGTTTGTAAAGGGAAAGGAGTCGTGACTCTGAGGGCGACGCTCGTCCACGTCGAGGACGAAGACTTAACTGATGAAGAACCGAACCTCATCCCACCGACAGGTGAGTCACATCTGTCTGTCATAGAGGTAGATAACCCTGGACTGAGCCCCGCCCTGGTCCGAGCCCCGCCCTGGACCGAGCCCCGCCCTGGTCCGAGCCCCGCCCTGTTCCGAGCCCCACCCTGGTCCGAGCCTGCCCTGGTCCGAGCCCCACCCTGGACCGAGTCCCGCCCCGCCCCAGACTGAGTCCCACCTATCTCTTCCACCGTTACGCTGCGTTCAAACTGAACGCAATTTCAGCATCAAATCGTGTCCAACTCTTCAAGTTGGATGCTTGTGCACTTTGAGCTCAGACAYGAGTCAAAATTGCTCTTAAAGTGCTTGACATACGTCTGGCACATCGAGACCCTCATTAGTTCTTACAGTCATTAATAATAATAATAATAATAATAATAATAATAATAATAAATATTTACCAGTCAACACTTAGAAAATGTTCTCTTTATACCTGGTTATAGGATGAAACTAATATTAGCTAACATTTTCTCAGCAGGTAAAGTTCCTCTAACAGAAACTTAAAAATACTTTTATAATATTATTTTACACTGTGTAGGCCTAAGTATTAATCAGAACCATTTATATTATTATTTAATTAATTTATTTTATTTGATGAACCGTGTGAACTGGTTTCTCTGGATGTGGAGCAGCAGCTCTACTCTGAGTCAGTCCTGGAGACCTGAACCTCTGACCCAGAACTACCTGCTGAGATGATATTTAGTCAGAACAGTATGTGGAGGAAAGATGTAACTGATGCAGGGATTTACCTGGTGTTTTGTGTCTTTAAGTTGTAAAAACACAGCGAGGAGACAGAACCTCTGTATTTACAGTGAGTGTTCMGAGGAAAGTGTTGCTCATGTTTTCCTGCGGGAATCAAAGACCCTTGTCTCTGCAGCCGGCCCACGCTGCTCTCTGGACCCGGCCGCCCGGACTGAGGGCTCGTTTCTGTGGAAGCGGACTGGCAGCCGGCCAGGGTTCAGCAGAGATGCTTTAATTGTTGCGGAGCCGGAATCAAAAGGCCAGTGGAACAAAAGAGTGAAAAGGCTTTTTGTTTGGGTGACAAAGATCACAGATTGTGGGAGAAGATCTTGTTTTTTTCAGCTGTTTTTGATGGATTTATTAGCAGCTGTGTGCAGAAAGCAGCCGAAGGACGGACCGATCAGCTGATTGAAGCAGGTTTAGTTTGATTTGTTTTGATTGGTTGTTTCAGTCAGCTGGACGGCTCAGGTTAACGGAGACTCTGAGGGACTGACTGATGGAGGCAGCAGCTCCGAACATCTAGATCATGAAAACAACGTTCAGCTCCAGCCTCAGGTGGGTTCATGTCAGTTCTGCTGAGTCATGGTTCACATGGCTTTCCTCTTTCTTCTCTACGGTTTTACTGTTTTTATATTTTTAACTTTGTTCATAAAATTTAATCTCAAATTAATTAAGATTTTGCTTCTAAATCTGCTTCTTTACTGACTTTATTTTTGTCTTCTGCTGCTTTTAGCTTTCAGCTACTGTTCATGCTAACTCTAAATTTTATTTTTGATTTTGCTACATTTTTTGTTAGCGTCTGTTTGCATGTTAGATTTTTAGCTGTCAGTTTGCTAATTATAGCTTTTAGGTACAATTTTGCTGCGATATTAAACTTTAAGCTACTTCCATGTTTTATTTTTTAGCTACTTCTGTTATTTACGTTTTTAAAAGGAGTTTTACTCTTTATATTTTAGTCACAATTTGTCTAATTTTAGCTACTATAAATATATATTTTTAATTTACACTATTGGTTGCTGTTTTTTTCATCTTAGCTTTTGGTTATCATTTTGCTAATTTTATATTTCAGCTGCACACATTTATTGTAGCTTTGAGCTACTGTTAGGCTAATTTAGCTATTAGCAAATAAGTTGCTCATTATATATTTTATCAAAGGTTTTGCTAATTTTAGCTTCTTAGATATGGTTTTGCTAATACAAGGTTTCAGCTACAGTTTTGCGGATTTTAGCTTTGAGCTACTGTTGTGCTAATTTTAGCTATTAGCAACTAATTTGCTAATTTTATATTTTAGCTACTGTGTTGCTTATTTGAGCTTTTAGTTGTAATTTTTCAGATTCAAGTTTTTAGTTAGTTTTGCTGATTTTAGCTTTTAGCTGTAGTTCATTCATTTTAGCTTCAAGCTACTGTTGTACTAACTTCAGCTCTTCTCCATTAATTTGCAAATTTTGTGTTTTTGGCAAAAGTTTTGCTAATTTTAGATTTTAGTTATAATTCAGCAAATTCACGTTTTCGTCTACAAAKTTGCTAATTTTAGCTTTTAGCTACAGTTTTATTTATTTTAGCTTTGATAATACTGTTGTGCTAACTTTAGCTTTTAGCTATTAAATAGCAAATTATAATTTTAGCTACTGTTGGGTTAATTTGAGCTTTTATGCATGATTTTGGTAATTCAAAGTTTCAGCTACAGTTTTGTTGAGTTTTTAGCTACTTTCTCGATGACTTTAGCTTCTGTTCTGTTAATTTTAGCTTCATCATATTTTTTCTGAGTCATCCCGTTCTCAGGATTCAGTTATAATTTAAACTTTAGGATGAATTTAATTAAAAAGTTATTTTTTTCGAACATGTTCTTTATTTATGCTGTTTTCAGGATATTTTTTCTCGCAGTAAAAAAGAAGCCGAAGCTCCGTCCTTTGTTGAGACTCACATCTGTGTTAAATCCGGTCCTGGTTCTGGTTCTGGTTCTGGTTACCCGTGCACCAGTTCTGTGAACCCGACCATCGTTCTGCTGCAGCACAACAGAGGTGAGGACCGGTTCTGTCGGGCTGTTTTCACGGTTCTGCTTCGGCCCGTTTCACTTCCTGTTTGTTTGTTTTTCTCACAACAGAACAGCAAAACAGTCTCTCTTACTCTGAAGGTAAGACGTTGGATTTTCACAATAAAACCACTTCTTTATCTGATTATTTGGTTTTATATTACAAGCTTAAAGGTACAATRCAACAATTTTATTTTGAAGGTTATGAACAGTCAGTATCTTACCTGTTGTAGAAGCTAAAGTGGAGTTTAATTCTGACGGGACAGAAATAAKAAGTTAAAAGTTAAATTCWTGCTGGGAAAAGTGTTTCCTGTTTTCATGTCGTCCGTTTGTCTGGTTCTGTAAACTTCCTGAAAATAATTTGTTTTGTTCCGTCCAGACTCGGTCCAGGACAGAGACAGAAGCACCGACTCGGGTCGGTCCCTCACCWGTCCGGTTTCTGAAATGGACGGGAAGAGACAAAGGCTGCACTCCCCCGTCCTCGGTCCTCTCAACAAACCCATTGTCCCGGTCCGGGTGAGCGACCAGATTAACTGTCCCGATGAGGACAAAAAGGACGGTTTGTTTACAGGAAGGAGCTGCAGCTCACTGGATAAACGTTTCGTTTGTCTGCTTTGATTGGCAGCAGCAGCTTTCTAACAGGAGCTGCTGCTCTCATCAGGAACATTAACCGTATTTTTGGTACCAGAACCCATTGTTTAACACTGGACAGTCTTCCTGATGCAGCCTGGGTTTGAACCCGCAACCTCAGGGTGACAGAACCACAGCTCTGATGCTGCAGTCAGGGTAGAGCAGATCAGTTTTACATTTACTGACACGGACTGCCTCTCCTCAACGCCGCACCGCTGAAACCTGACTTCCTGTTCCAGACAGGAAGCTGAAACCTGACTTCCTGTTCCAGACAGGAAGCTGAAACCTGACTTCCTGTTCCAGACAGGAAGCTGAAACCTTTTTATTCTTTTT
>NW_013952637.1:669514-670913 GCF_001266775.1 Austrofundulus limnaeus
CAGACAGGAAGCTGAAATCTGACTTCCTGTTCCAGAGAGGAAGCTGAAACCTGACTTCCTGTTCCAGACAGGAAGCTGAAATCTGACTTCCTGTTCCAGAGAGGAAGCTGAAACCTGACTTCCTGTTCCAGACAGGAAGCTGAAATCTGACTTCCTGTCCCAGACGGGAAGCTGAGGCTGATTGGTAGTATTAAAAATGTTCGCTGCTCTTTGAGTGGCCAGTTTTTGAAAATCCTTGCCTGTTTTTTGCGTTCAGGACTCAGAAATGTATTCGTGGCTGCGCGTATTGATTCATTGCCCACATTAGAGCTGCATGATACTGAATATTGTTGGGCAGCAGTGAGCTAAGTCCTGCTAAATTGCTAATATCAGAACTAGCTTCTCATTTAGTAGATTAGCTTTTTTGCAAACGTAGTAAACCGTTAGTGGTGTTAAACAGTTTTGATAGTATTGTTCAGTCCTGGCCAACAACAGCTTGGTATTTTTCCACATAATGATTTAGTTTAACACACATCAGAAATGAAAATCATCACATCTGGACCAGTTTGAATCTCAGACCTGACCAACTGGGACCAGGAGAAATGCTGATCAGCTTTTAGTTCGAGGGAGCAAAGATGAAATCATAAAAAGAAAAACTAAATTATCCGTCCAAACGTTCTGCCAGAACCATTTATATTTAATATTTTGTGTATTTTAAATCAAAACGTCTGCTTATCTGTTGAAATTTTAATTTGTTCTTGATTTCAGAACACTGAAACGTCCAAAGACTGGTATAAGACCATGTTCAAACAGATCCATAAAATCCCAGGTAAGTGACTTTGTTTGGGTTTCCTTCCTCTCGATCAGTTTGTGACGTGTCTCTTGTGTTTTTGTCCCGCTGTCCTCTTGTCTCCATCGCTGTGCTCAGAACCTATTGAGGAAAACCCGTACCGTCCCACCTACATTTTCCCTGAGAACTATGATATTCACTTGAGATCCAAAGGTACCGCCGAGTCCAAACGTCCGGCTGGCTTCACTAATCTGCAGCAAACCTTTCTCTGCTCCGTAGAACCCGACCAGAACCAGCTGCTCTGATGTTTGTCCAGAACAGAACCCAGTAAATAGGAGGAGTTTAGTTCAGGTTTCCTGTTTTATGAGTTCAGTTAACGTGAAGTAAATGTCTTACCTGCTCCAGATAAATCTCTGAACGTCCTCAAGTTAAAAAAAAAAAGAAGTTCAAATCGACTGTTTTAGAGCAGAGCATCAGGTCTGTTCAGGTCCATCAGGTCTGTTCAGGTTCATCAGGTCTGTTCAGGTCCATCAGGTCTGTTCAGGTCCATCAGGTCTGTTCAGGTTCATCAGGTCTGTTCAGGTCCATCAGGTCTGTTCAGGTCCATCAGGTCTGTTCAGGTTCATCAGG
>NW_013952637.1:672811-674777 GCF_001266775.1 Austrofundulus limnaeus
GGTCTCTTCAGGTCTCTTCAGGTCTATCAGGTCTCTTCAGATCTATCAAGTCTCTTCAGGTCTATCAGGTCTCTTCAGGTTTTTCTCCACGATCTTGGTCCATCCGATCTATCAGGTCCATCAGGTCTATCTGGTTTCTTCAGGTCTATCAGGTCTCTTCAGGTCTATCAGGTCTCTTCAGGTCTTTCTCCACGGTCTTGGTCCATCCGATCTATCAGGTCCATCAGGTCTATCTGGTCTCTTCAGGTCTATCAGGTCTCCTCAGGTCTATCAGGTCTCTTCAGATCTATCAGGTCTCTTCAGATCTATCAGGTCTCTTCAGATCTATCAGGTCCATCAGGTCTCCTCAGGTCTATCAGGTCTCCTCAGGTCTATCAGGTCTCTTCAGGTCTATCAAGTCTCTTCAGATCTATCAGGTCTCTTCAGGTCTCTTCAGGTCTATCAGGTCTCTTCAGATCTATCAAGTCTCTTCAGGTCTATCAGGTCTCTTCAGGTTTTTCTCCACGATCTTGGCCATCCGATCTATCAGGTCCATCAGGTCTATCTGGTCTCTTCAGGTCTATCAGGTCTCTTCAGGTCTATCAGGTCTCTTCAGATCTATCAGGTCTCTTCAGGTCTATCAGGTCTCTTCAGGTCTATCAGGTCTCTTCAGATATATCAGGTCTATCAGGTCTCTTCAGGTCTATCAGGTCTATCAGGTCTCTTCAGGTCTATCAGGTCTATCAGGTCTCTTCAGATCTATCTGGTCTCTTCAGGTCTCTCTCCATGGTCTTGGTCCATCTAACCTGGACTTTCTGTCCAATCATCTGCAGCTTCCTGAGGTTGGTCCTGCTTCTGTCCAACAATCTTTAAATCAAACCTCGGTTGGTCTGAGGTCTGGACTTTGACTGGGCCAGTCCAGGACTTTAAACTGATTCCTCTTAAACCAGAGGAGGGTTTTAGGGTCTTTGTCCTGCTGGGAGGTGGACCTCAGTYTCAGATCTCAGGATCTCTCTGTCCTTCATCTCTTAGTCTCTGTTAGTTCAAACCATGATGCTGCCTCCACCGTGCTTCACTGTGAGGCTGGTGTTCCCTGAAGTCCAGCTGARCGGACTCTGGTGGTCTTAAGATGGATCCTTCATCAGGACTCTCTCTGTCCTCCTGGATGTCTCTGATTAATGTCCTCCTTACCTGCTCTGTGGGTTTCATGTCTGACCTGAGTGGAGAGTTCMTTGGTYWTCATGATGCCTCTTGTTTTGTTGTTAAAGTCCAGGTTTTGAGGGACCAGGTTCTGGTTTGAGACCAGCTGATCTGTAAAAACTCTTCTTTTCCTCTAAAACTCTTTAAYTTTCTGTGTTTCTGCTGCTTCTAACATCTGCTGCAGCTTCAGACGTAGTGAGCTTCTCTGACCACAAGATGGTGCTGTAGATCTCCAGACTGGGCCAGAACCAGGGTCCAGGTTCAGACTATTCTTTTATTTAATATAGCRTGATGACAGATGACAGCTGAAGAAACAAAAACAGCTAAAGTTCGGTCAGTTTCACAGATTTTGAGCTGAAAAGTAAGAACAGAGACCATGTGAGTCCAGGATTATGGATCTACAGTCCAGTTCTCCTCCCAGCCCTCGATGCTCGTTAGCGCTCCGCTCCTTTTTTAGCTGCTTCCTGTAAAAGCTTTGATTGACTTTTAAACGCCGCGAGGCTCGGCCCGGTGGAAGCAGGCGTCGGTTCTGATGGTCTTCTTCTTCTCTTCCAGACGACGGTCCGACTCCCTTCAGCCACCAGGAGGACGGTGAGCGTTTTACTCATCAGATGAATAAAGTCCTGACAAGTGTTTCCTGTTTGTTTGTATTTATTCTGTTTGTTTATATTTATATTGTTTGTTTATTTTTATTCTGTTTGTTTATTTTTATTCTGTTTGTTTTCTTGTTTGTTTATATTTATTCTGTTTGTTTATATTTATTCTGTTTGTTTTCCTGTTTGTTTAT
>NW_013952637.1:675375-684923 GCF_001266775.1 Austrofundulus limnaeus
GTGTGTGTGTGTGTGTGTGTGTGTGTGTGTGTGTGTGTGTTGAAGCGTGTCCTCTGGCAGAGACAGACGGGGTGATCCGGCCTGGAAGCGTCGCAGCGATGCTGTTCCTGTTTGCAGGTCTGTCGGGTCGGATCGGTCCGGCTCAGACACAAAACATGGATCTGTTTGKTTTTTTTAGGCTCCGCCCCCTCCTAACAGAACCGTCTGACACCRTTCTTTAGATTAAATTTAGATTTATGATCCATCTTGTTTCAGAACAAATAACTGATGAAATAGATTTATTTATATTTTATCAGATTGACTTAAAAAAGAATCTTTATGTCCTTCAAATACAGAACATTTTATTACTAAACATAACTGCCATATTGTCCTTCGAACCTGGCTCCGTCAAAGGGAAACAGGAAGTGACATCAAAGGGGAACTCCTAAGAAAATGAATTTCCTGGTCTTTGTTTATCAAAACAATATTATTTGAACTCTGAAAATAAATCTGCAGAAACATCAGATTCTTCTCCACAGTCTGTTTTCAGTCATGGTAACGATGCTCATTCATATTCTGTCATCTCTGACATCACTTCCTGTTTCCTCACATGCAAAAATCTCAACAACTGTTTTTTACAACATGCTATCAATGATATCCTTCYAAAAATGCATTCATATTTAGAACAAAAATTTGATGTCACAGGTACTTTAATGATATAATGAGGCAATTTTCCCGCATATTTAATCAAAAAACTGAACTACAAATGAATATTACAGATAAAATAAAGATACTTTAGCTGTTAGCTYGGATTAGCCGTTATTAGCACGTTGATATGGTTTAAATTCAGTTTATTTATATAACACCGAGTCACAACATACGTTGTCTCCGTACAAACTGTACGTGAAAAAAAATGACTTAAAGGTTTAAATATGAATTAGTCTTTAGAAGTGTTTACTTTAGAAGATATAATGTTTATGTTTAAGAAAATCATTGTTTCCTCCTTTAATTCTGCTCATCTTTATTCGTTGACTCTCCTCTGTTATTTCTCTTGTCTTAAAATCTGCCAGAAAAACTGGAAAGTGTTTTAACAGAAAACCTCCAACTCAAAGAAAGTAAAATAAAAACAGAAGGAAATGATYGACAGATCTCACAATGTTCATGAGACGAAGTGAAAGATGTCAATTTAAACTCTGAAGGCAGCAAACATGAATCAAACTTTAAATAATGTTAATTATCTGCAGCTTAAAACAGACGAGCAGAGCCGTCCTGGAATCAGATACCAAGTCTGAACTAAAGAGGACCTGCCTTCCTGATGGTATAGGGGTGCATTAGTGCATCTAAAGCCCTATTCTGACAGGATTAGTTTCACCCAGAGACCACGTTATTCTGAACTGGTCTCCTCAGGTCCTTTAAAACCTGCAGACCTGGTCTCTTCAGGTCCTTTAAAACCTGCAGACCTGGTCTCTTCAGATCCTTTAAAACCTGCAGACCTGGTCTCTTCAGGTCCTTTAAAACCTGCAGACCTGGTCTCTTCAGGTCCTACAGATGAATTTGTAAAACTGATCCTTTTCTTCTGTTTTTATTGGAGGTGTTTTGGAGCTGAAGGTTTTCTGACTTGGTTTTTTATCTTCTATCTGAACCTGTTCTTCCTCTTGTCTTCCTCCTCTTCCTCCTCCTCGTCTTCCTCGGCCCGTAGACTCAGGATGTAAGTCCAGAAGATGTAGATTTAGAGAGTGAGCCTTGGTTTAAGTTCTTTTCAGAGATGGAGTTTGACGAAGCGGTAAGTGGCGTCAGCTTCTTCTCCTGTTTGCATGTTGTCCAATAATCTGTGTCCGAGGACAGCGTCCGTTTGTCCTCTCCCACCTGAACTCATCGTGTGTCTCTGTCCTCATGTCCACCTGCTTCCAGTCTCAAACCCCTGGACGTTTCAGACGTTTTCTAAGACCGACTGTAAAACAATAATCAGTGTGCATTGCCAATGCACACTATTGTGATTCRTTTCCCATCCAAGTCATCTCCWCTTTGSCAYGCTTCTCCTCCTGCATACTTTGTCCTAGAGCTGCCATTGTAATTTATATCTGTAAAGCTCCTGTGCCAAATGATGGCAGTGCCTTTTGGTGCCGGTACAACTTATAGTTTTTGAAATATTAATGTTTAGTAATTTATAATGGGAGTCAATGGAGCCTTGTATTGGTCCAATATTGCCCCCTGCTGTATCCACTCAGTACTGAACCATAGTTTAATAATATTTAATCTCAATAGTTCAGTGATTACAATACTAATATGATTGTATTTTTACGTTTTACTATAATATTGTCCTAATATTGCTCTATTGTTGTAATATATTACAGTTTAGTGTCAACAATTGCATTGGCAATGTGGCCTCTTTCTGCATACATACAAACCAAACCCTGGCAGTGCCCTCTGCCACAGCTCCAATGGTCTCATTGTTAACTCTATAAGCTTTCATGTGGGAGATCAGGGTTCAAAACCCAGTAACAGCAACTTTAACAAAAAATCTCTACAAACTTCATATTGTCACACAATTATCCTCATTACAAACACCGGCTGACTTGACAAGCACAAGTTGATAGAAAACACATTTGAACTTGGTCACATTTCATTCTGCAAGTCCACTGCTGCAGGCATTGCCATGCTACATGGCAATGCACACTTGTTTTTACACCGTAAAAACCCATGTCTAGTCTACATTTATTTTTCATGCATTTGCAGCATTTCGGCTGCTTGTTAGCTGTTTTGCTAACTTTCAGCTAACTCTGAGCTGGAGTTCTGGACGTTTGCCAGCAGGGCCCGGTGACGGCTCAGAATCACTTCTGGAGTGGCGCCGAGTATCTGTGGTATCTGACCTTAAGGCTCAGCCAGACATCCTGGCTCATTGGCGTTTTGATTGACGTGTCGGTGGTCACCAGCAGAGGGGGACGTTCCTCGGTCTGCAGAGACCCACCAGAGACTAGACCTCTCTGGTCCAGTTCTCCATCAGACCAGAGTTAGAGGTCCACCTTTGTGACGTTTTCTACAACTGATGTTCTTCACTGACTTTTAACAAATAACAAATTTTGTTTCACAAAATAAACTCAGATCAAACAAGAAGAAACGAGCTGATTATTGATTAATGTCCAGGTTTGCCTCAATCATCATTTAAGCCTTTTAAAACCAACTTTATTAAAAATGGCCGCCAACGCCAAGCCCAAAAACAATTTTACCTCAGCCACTTTTACAGATGTTGAGTTTGGATCAGTGTTGTTTTTGACTGCCATTTCAATTTTAGTCTTAGTCTTTTTTTAACAAAAATACTTCCTAGTTTTAGTCAGTTTTAGTTAATTCTATATTTAATGGTTTTAGTCCAGTTTTAGTTGACGAAAACTTAAATTAATTTGTAAAGACTAATATGTTGTCTTTTTTAAAATTAAAACTAATTTTTTTTGAGTAATTTCTGTTAACATTTGTGAAATTGTGTTACTCTAAAAATGCCCAAAACAAAAACATTCTCACTTTGTGGCTTTATTTCTCAGAATTTGCTAAAGTGCAATAAACATCCACAACACACATGTCCAATATTATAAGCAGTAAAGGAGAACACACATGTTCAACTCAAACTTGTCAGCCAGGACCATGAAGATACATCTTATTTATAAAAACAGACAACATGCAGTTCTAAACTTAGTAGACTATTAAAATTGTGCAAACGAGTGTTTACATGCACCAGGCTTTTATTCAGAACAGAAGAACTGACATGCACAGTTGCTAACTCCCCCCGCCAAAAAAAAAAAAAGGAGTTTTACTTTCGTCATGAACGTAAACAAACAGCTTCTGAGCTCAGAATGGACCTGCGACAGGTTTTAATGGTGGAGATGTTACTCCCTGGTTAAGCTACAGGTGACAGACGACATTTTTTTTTTTTTTTTTGCGAAGCGGCGCAGGCTGTGAGAGAACGGGAGGAGCTGTTTATTTCATTACCGTCTCGTTATCATCATGAAAAAAGAGGGCATCAATGAAAATATTTCGTCATCRTTAACGAAAACAACACTGATTTGAATGTGGCGTCTCCAAGACGTGCTCCAACCGCTACGCTCTGGTTGAATCATCCCTATTTGTCTGTTAGTAAAATATTCATAAACCTAAACAATCATTAAATTTGGTCAACAACCCATTCATTTTTGGAATCAATCCAATTGAAAATGGCCGCCACAGCCAATGAATTGGTATGGTATCGTTGCGAGGCTAATGTTTTGTGTGCGAGTAACTGAGTAACTTATTTTACCTTCCAGCTACCCTGGGGTCAAAAAGACCTGAGGTCTTAGTATTTGGATCCAAGCCTCTTGGGTCTTTTTGACCCCAGGGTAGCAGGAGGGTAAAATTGTTCAACTCAATGGATTATATTAAGATTATAGATTAGATTATATCAGACTATGAGCTGGAAGATGCCAAACTAACGTTTTAGGTCATTTTCATTGTGGATGAAAACAGTTGTAGAAACTGAAGGGATACTTTAGAAACAACAAATTAAAAAGTTTGTTACGGTTTAGCAGGAACCCGAAATTGCGGAACAAAAATACCAAAAACATTATTAAACACGACACYGCAGTGAAACTTTAACTCGAGGAGAAGCACAGAGAGGTACTGGTAGAACCATAACGTGGCTCAGAGGCAGGAGGTTTTATGGACTGTGGCTGGATGAGAGGAGTGGCTGCAGCTGTGAGTAATGAAACAGAGAACAGGTGCGGGAGGGGAAACGGATCAAAGGCACAGAGAAACACAAACTGAGCTGAGAACAAACAGGAAGGGAAACAGATAAATCATGCACAAATAAAAACAAATATTCTGATTCTGGTCAGCTGAAACCACCAGGTCCAGGTCCAGGTCCAGGTCCAGGTCCAGCCTGAAAACACAACCAGTGACAGAAACGACAAACACCGGTTCATTGATATAGATAGTCAGCCGAGGCTGGAATTCCACACATACCTCTGGTCAGGAAGATCACTTCGGACCCCCGCCCCCCACCCCTCTACAGGAGACTGAGTGACTCCATGGGTCCAGCATGACGGCTCGGCTCACAGACCCCCCCTCCCCCGCCACCTGACATGTCCTAAACGGGTCAAACTGAATAAGCTCTCGTATTTAACCTCTGTTATACACTTAACCTTTATCTTTAAGCGTTTTGCGTCATATCGATGGGGTGGGGGGTTGGGGGGGGGACAACGGACCCCCTTCACCAGGGGAGCTGTTTGTTTTTATAAGAACACATCAACACAGAGACGCTGCTGGAAAGAATGAGGTTCGTGTTACAACCAACAACTCATGATGGAGACATAATAGACTCTGAGTCCCGATGGAGCCTTTTCTCACGACCAGAACCAGAACCAGGCTGGAACTTTGTATTAATTTGGTTTTTTTAATGACTTATTTGCGTCGTTCTTCGTCCAGTTGATCAGTTCTATGAAACTTCAATGGTTTTTAATAACAGGAACTCTTTGAACCACAAGTTAGACCTCAGGCTTGTGTCTGGTAGAACTCTGGTTCCGCTCTTCGTCTTGGTTTAAATCGGTTGGTTGGAGTCGAGTTGAAGGCGGAGCTTCATATAGGCCTGATTTATCCAATCAGAAACCAGCTCTGACATTTGGAATCATGGTCCTGTTGGACCCAACTGTGTCCAAGTTTCAACCACGAACCATGAACCACTTCAGCCCCACAGCATGAAGCTACCTCCACCATGTCTGACAGTTGATTCAGCCTTAGTCTCAGGTCTGAACGCTTCACTTGGAGTGTTGAGACACAAAGACTTCTTGTCTTTGTGTCCAAATAGATCAGTTTTCTTCTTGTATGACGATATAATTGTTCTCCAGAAGACATTTGTCTCATCCATGTGAACAGTTGTAGGTTTAAGTTCAGCTTGAAAAATTTGGAGCTTCTTTCTTGATCTTGTCAGGACTTGGTGATCAAAGACTGTCCTCACTGTGGACAGGGACTCAGGTGGACAAGGATGCTGATGGACAGGGACTACGATGGACAACACTGGTGGACAGGGACACAGGTGGAAAGGGATGCTGATGGACAGGGACTACGATGGACAACATTGGTGGACAGGGATGCTGGTGGACAAGGACTATGATGGACAGGGACACAGGTGGACAGGGATACTGATGGACAGGGACTACGATGGACAACATTGGTGGACAGGGATGCTGATGGACAGGGACTACGATGTACAACACTGATGGACAGGGATGCTGGTGGACAAGGATTATGATGGACAACACTGGTGGACAGGGATGCTGGTGGACAGGGATGTTGGAGGACCGGAATGCTGATGGACAGGAACTATGATGGACAAAATTGGTGGACAGGGATGCTGATGGACAGGGACTATGATGGACAACATTGGTGGACAGGGATGCTGATGGACAGGGACTACGATGGACAACACTGATTGACAGGGACAGAGGTGGACAGGGATGCTGGTGGACAGTGATGCTGGTGGACAAGGACTATGACAGACAGGGATGCTGATGGACAGGGACTACAATGGACAACACTGATGGACAGGGACAGAGGTGGACAGGGATACTGGTGGACAAGGACTATGATGGACAACATTGGGGGACAGGGATGCTGATGGACAGGGTCTATGATGGACAACATTGGTGGACAGGGATGCTGATGGACAGGGTCTATGATGGACAACATTGGTGGACAGGGATGCTGATGGACAGGGACTATGATGGACAACATTGGTGGACAGGGATGCTGATGGACAGGGACTATGATGGACAACACTGGTGGACAGGGACACTGGTAGAAAGAGGCATTTCAGTTAATTCGAGCTAACTGGCGCTAACTGCTATTAGCATCAGCTAGCTCACACCAGCTGTTATTTAATGAAACCAAATTAACTATTTCATTCAAAGTAAATTTGTTTTTTTCTTATTTGAACTTTTTAAAGCAGAGTTCCAGTAAAATCAGTTTTTGACTCATTATTTTGTAAAATAAAATAAAATAACTCAATAAATTCCAACTCGTTCTTCAAACATTTGTTTTTAAGTCATTGAAGTGTTTGATTATTCCACTCTGGGAAAAGACAACAGTTCCATCATGACTGAGTTAAACATCAGAGCCGGAAACAGCAGGATGTTGGTATTTATCTTGTGAATTAGCAGATTATTTTCCTTCAGTACAGATTAGCTCTCCATGATTGTTTCCTGTTTACTTTCCGTTCAAGCCGTCCGTGTCTAAGCCCAACGACCTGGGGGTGTCAGAGGATGCCTTCTTTGCACCGATAAGAGATGTGAAGGGGATAGAAGAGCAAGGAGGACCTTGGATTATTCAGTGACACCCCACTGTGTTCTCAGAGTCTCTGTGGAACATTTAGTTTTATAAATAGAGGCGGTTAGAGACCTGCCGGCCCGGCGTTTGGCTCCCGCAGAGTTCCGTTATTAATGCTCCTTCTGCCCCGGCAACTGAGTGGAAAGGAAAGGCATGTTGTGGCAAACGAGGCATTCGGAGCGTTCCTGGTGTCCGGCAGGTCAGTGTGGGACGGGGAGGACTCGGCCCGGCTGCCGGGCCTTAACGACAGAGCCGGGCTGGCTGAGGCTGGGATTGTGCAATCGTATTTGCAAACAACACTTGTGCTTTTTTATTCTTAGCGCGCCCCGTCACGCCTGATATTTTTACCTGTGGTGACGTCCGAGAGGAGGAAAGCAACAGAAACAGCAAGCTAAAATTAGTACCGACTGAAGCCCCCCCCCCCCCCACACCCAACCCCTGTGTTTACCTTCAAATGACTGAAGCTATAAAGCAGACAAACTAACCTTAAAGACCAATAAGTCTTGAAATAAATGTTGCAAACTATTCTCACTCCCACCTGTTTTCTATTCCTAAAGAGGTTTATTTTCTCTTAAAGTGACATTTCAAACTGTTTCAGGTTGGCTAAAGCTAATTAAACCCTAGCTACTGTTAGAACTAGCAGTGGGACTAGTAGAACTAGCATTAGCAGTTGTCTTAATACAATTAACAGTAGTAGAATTAGCATTGGCAGGATTAGCAGTAGTTCAACTAAGATTATTATTAGTAGTAGTATAAATAGCCCTAGCATAGTAGGATTAGCATTAGGATTGGAAGAACTAGCATTAATAGTTGTAGCGTTAGCAGAATAAGCATTACTAGAACTAGCATWGGTAGTAGTAGCAGTAGCAAAATTAGCATTAACTAGCATTGGTAGTCATAGCATTAGCAGTTGTCTGGGTATAATGAACAGTAATATAATAAGCATTGGAAGGATTAGCAGTAATACAACTTAGATTCTTATTATTAGTAGTAGTATATAGTCCTAGCATAGTAGTATTAGCATTAGGATTGGTAGAACTAGCATTAATAGTTGTAGTGGTAGCAGAATTAGCATTACTAGAACTAGCATTGGTAGTAGTAGCAGTAGCAAAATTTGCATCAAAAATAGCCTTGGTTTATGTAGCATTAGCAGAATTAACAGTAGTAAAAATAGCATTAATAATAGTAGCTGTAGCAGGATTAGCATTAGTAGAATGATCACTCCGTTTGTACCTTCAAATGACAGAATTTATAAAACAAACAAACGATAACTGTGAAGATCAGAAGTTGTGAAATAAATGTCACAAAATTGTTCCCACTCAGAGTTTGTGTTGTCAAAGACTTTCAGCCACTACTACACCAAATTTCAGCTCAATATCTCTAAAAATTGATTAATTTTGGCCTTTTTTGTGTTTTTTTTTTTTTAATTAGCTGTGGCAAACATCTTGAATTGGGTTTACTCTAAGAGTTATCAAGTAGTAGATTAATTCATGTTTGACCAAAAACTTAGCTTCACTAACCACTAAATGCTAAACTGCTAAACCAATTTAAAGAAAACTGGCAGAAGCTAATGCTAAACGCTATAACAACTGTCACTCCGTCTGTGACTGAGGCAAACCTGTTGTTAGTTTTCTACTGGTTTAATTTGAAGGTGGGCGGGATCATCTGGGGTAAATCGTCCAATCCGAACCAGAGTTATAGCTCTGTCTACCGTGATACGCTCAGTTTAACTCTACAAAACCATTTCTTTCATCGAGTTTGCATTTTTATAAACATAACAAATAGTAAATACTTTAATATATTTTTGGTTTTTATTGAAATATTGTTAAATGTTATTTTGTTCATTTTTGATGCTCTTACTTTGAAGTTTAACTAATAAAGATGTTACGCTAACACACGCGGTGCCTCTCACATTCAGCACTGCTCGTAAGAGGGGACCGTTCTTACTTAATTCGGGGTAAACGGCATAAAAATAGAAGTTTAACACTTAAAATTAGCGGAACCCAATTTAGCRGATGCTAATCGTTCCGCTAACGGTTTCCAAAGTTAGCAAAAATGCTAATCCGCTAAATGAGAAGCAAGTTCTGCTATTGTGCCCAACTGCTTCATTCAACACATGATCGTTTCTGGGGAATTTGATTAAAACCTGCCTCGGTGGTGGTTGTGATATTTTGCTAACACACACACACACACACACACACACACACACACACACACACACACAC
>NW_013952637.1:684933-685749 GCF_001266775.1 Austrofundulus limnaeus
GAACCCGGGCCCGCTCGGGAACCTCGCCACCGCCGCCGCCCCGCTTTCATCTGGAGGGAGACCTTCCTGTGGACCCATCAATGACTTCTTTGTTTGGTTTGTTGCAGAGTGCCCCCTCCTTCAGCCCCCTGGAAGCTGCCCCCGGTCTGCAGCCGCAGTAAGTCACCGCTCCTGCTCTTCTGCTTCTGTACGTCTTTGATTTTRTTTTCGTTGTTTTTAGAATAAATGCCACAGACGCACTTCTATACCCCGACTTCAGCGGTGGGAGTGGGGGGGGTGGAGGGTGACAGGCGGGACTCCTGCTTCCTGAGGAGATCCCGTAATTGAGGCGAATAGCTACCAGAACAGAGTGTCCTCTGTCTGCATGTCTTTCTGTCTTTTTTTAGTGGGGGGTTGGAGGTAGAAGTGAGGTGATACGGCTGCTTTGTGGGGATTTATTTTAAGACAGGACCCTGGATGTCACAGAGATGAGAGGTGGAGAGGAAGGGCAGCAACACAAAGATAAAAACCGTTATCCTCCCTCCTGAATGTGCAGAACTGCAGTTCTGTTTAACCGAATCGTACCCAGTTATTCGCCCAAGTTTATCTGTTAGCAAAATATCTCCTGAACCACATGATGGATTTTAACAAAACTGACAGGAAGGAATCTCCAGATGATCAKCTACAGCTGATTAACTTTGAGAGTTAATTGGATTCAAGATGGCCGCCACAGCTGATCAAATTAAGAAAACATAAAAATGGCTCTAATTCGGTCATTTTTACAAATATCGAGCTAAAATTTGGTGTGGTAGTAGCTGAGACTGAGCCCCCTCGCAT
>NW_013952637.1:689308-696150 GCF_001266775.1 Austrofundulus limnaeus
CCCCCTGACCGATGCACGCCCACCTCCCCGCCCTCCTCCTCCTCTGCCGCTCGTTTCCTCCGACTCTCCTGCAGGTCAGAGCCCCCCAGTCCGGCGGAGACGACCCGACGCAGCAGCAGAGCGACCGACAGAACCCGGGCCCGCTCGGGAACCTCGCCACCGCCGCCACCCCGCTTTCATCTGGAGGGAGATCTTCCTGTGGACCCATCAATGACTTCTTTGTTTGGTTTGTTGCAGAGTGCCCCCTCCTTCAGCCCCCTGGAAGCTGCCCCCGGTCTGCAGCCGCAGTAAGTCACCGCTCCTGCTCTTCTGCTTCTGTACGTCTTTGATTTTGTTTTCGTTGTTTTTAGAATAAATGCCACAGACGCACTTCTATACCCCGACTTCAGCGGTGGGAGTGGGGGGGGTGGAGGGTGACAGGCGGGACTCCTGCTTCCTGAGGAGATCCCGTAATTGAGGCGAATAGCTACCAGAACAGAGTGTCCTCTGTCTGCATGTCTTTCTGTCTTTTTTTAGTGGGGGGTTGGAGGTAGAAGTGAGGTGATACGGCTGCTTTGTGGGGATTTATTTTAAGACAGGACCCTGGATGTCACAGAGATGAGAGGTGGAGAGGAAGGGCAGCAACACAAAGATAAAAACCGTTATCCTCCCTCCTGAATGTGCAGAACTGCAGTTCTGTTTAACCGAATCGTACCCAGTTATTCGCCCAAGTTTATCTGTTAGCAAAATATCTCCTGAACCACATGATGGATTTTAACAAAACTGACAGGAAGGAATCTCCAGATGATCATCTACAGCTGATTAACTTTGAGAGTTAATTGGATTCAAGATGGCCGCCACAGCTGATCAAATTAAGAAAACATAAAAATGGCTCTAATTCGGTCAATTTTACAAATATCGAGCTGAAATTTGGTTTGTTAGTAGCTGAGACTGAGCCCCCTCGCATATTCAGAGCGCCACCAGATTCGCTGAGATCTCAGCTTAAAACCTTAGCATCAACTATTGTTGTTGACCCTGTTTGTCTGTTAGCAAAATATCTCCTGAAACACCTGATGGATTTTAACAAAGCTCTCAGGAAGGAATCTCCACATGATCTTCTACAACTGATTAACTTTTAAAGGTAACTGGATTCAAGCTGGCCACCACAGCTGATCAAACTAGAAAAACATAAAAATGGCTCTAATTCGGTCATTTTTACAAATATCGAGCTAAAATTTGGTGTGGTAGTAGCTGAGACTGAGCCCCCTCGCATGTTAAGAGTGCCACCAGATCAGCTGAGATCTCATCTAAAAACCTTAGCATCAGCCATTGTTGTCAACCCTGTTTGTTTGCTTGTTAGCAAAATATCTTTTCACCCACTGAGTTTAATTGAATGAAATTCCCACAAATTCATCATCGGTTGTACGACTGCAACTGATAAACATTTGGAGTCAATCCAATTCAAGATAACTGCTACAGCTAACCTGCATTAGCCAACACAGAAATGRCTACAACTTGGTTTGTGTAACAGATGATTGAGCTAAACTTTGGTGTGGTAGTAGCTGAGCGTCATGCTCGGTGCGTACGCTGACTGTGACGTCACGCGAGACAACATAAAATGATTTTAGTTCACAACTCGGTCACAAAATGTTTTGTTTTTCCGGCGTCTGTTTCTGAAAAGGTAATAAAATGTGAGGAATTCAGGGCCGGGGCACGGTGAGAGTCCAGTGAAAATAAACTTCTCCCCTCCGGTTCTGCTACAGTCATTATGTCATCAGTTATTCCACAGGCCGTCCCAAATCCAGCTTCCTGATACGCTCTTAATTTGAAAGGAAGGGATGCCTGATTAGAGAGGGGAGAAGTTAAAGCAGCCGCAGGGTTTCAGACCAAACCTCAACAGGTTTTCCTTTCAGGAGCGAGTGTGTTTACAGCAGGATGTTTTGTTTTTGTCGGGAACAAACAGAGGATTTACGACTTCTCTGCAGCGAATAAACTCTGGAGCTTCCTTTTTTAAGAAACAACAGATAAAACCGTTTAGCTGAACTGCAGGCAGTTGCTTCCTGCTCGTCTCACTCAGATGTCCGGCTGGTTTTGTTTTCAACTCAAAGCTTTGAGAGCGTTATTTTCAAACTGGTTGTCCTCTGCTGCAGACTTCCTGCAGAGTTTTATGGGAGTTCTTGGAGCAAAGTTCTGCCGTCAGAACCAGCCATGAAGGAGGTTTCAGTGAGAACAGTGAAGAATCCAAATATTGGTTTTATACGTTCCAATGTTTTCTGTTCCTAAAGACGTCCGTTTGCTCTTAAAGCGACATTTCATACAGTTTCAGCTTGGCTAAATGTAGTGTAATTCTAGCTAAATGCAGGAAACTGCTAGCTAAAATAGCAAAGTTCTAGTTCAAAGTAAGAAAGTGCTATCAACACCTGAAAGCAAAATGCTACCTAAAAGCTAAACAGTATCAAAAAGCTAGCTAAATTTAGCAGAACATTACCTTTTAATTAGAATTAACAACTTTTAGAATTAGCATTAGGATTAGTAGAACTAGCTATATTAGCAGTAATTAACACTAGTAAAATTAGCATTGGCAGGATTAGCAGTAGTAATGCTAACATTATTAGTAGTGGTATACTACTAGCAGTAGTAGTATGAGCTTTAGGATTAGTAGAATTATTTGTTGTAAAATTATCTGCAGCAGAATTAGCATCAGTAGCAGTAGCATAAGCTGATTTTGCATTAGAACTAGCATTGGTACTAGTAGCATTAGCAGAATTAACAGTAGTAGTTGCAGTAATAGAGTTAGCGTTACTAGAACTAGCATTGGTAGTATTAGCGGAATTAGCATTACAACTAGTGCTGGTAGTGATAGCATTATCAGAATTAGAGTTAGTAGAACTAGCATTGATAATAGTAGCATTAGCAGAATTAACATTAATAGAAGAAATATAATTGGTAGTTGTAGCAGTAACAGGATTATTATTAGTATAACTAGCATTAATAGTGATAGCATTGGCTGTAGTAGCATTAGCAGAATAAACAGTTGTAAAACTAGCATTATTTGTAGTAGCAGTAGCAGAGTTAGCATTAGCAGAACTAGCATTTGCATTAGCAGAATGCTATATAATTGTATTGTGAATCTGACAGCAGTAAAAATGTTACAAATTGTTGATCAGGTGAACCTCTGTGACATTTTACAGGTTGTTGTAAGATGACAGTAATTAAATTTAGCTTTAGCTGTGTTCGGATTAGCCATTAGCTCATCAGTTTGAATTCCAAACTGAGCTGAAACAGTTACCTACAACAGGTGAGATGTTAAGAACCTCAGTTCAGGCTGTCTGTGTGACCGCTTTAAATCTCTGCAGCCTCAGACTGTTTGTTATTAGCGTTAGCGTCACGCTCTGAGTGCAGCCCGGAGCCATCCAGGTGACACTCYATGTGGGAATGTTCAGGGAATATTTATAGAAATGTGTCCCGCTGGGCCCCGTGGAATGCTGGGATATCTGTTGTAGCTGGTGTCTTCTCCCTCCGAATTCTTCCCATCTCAACTTGGACCTTTCCTCACTCCAGCTGCTGCCTCCCACAAATATGTGAAGCTGAATAATTACCAAAAAACAGTCTGAATCAGAACCATGTGACGGCTCAGGCTGAGTGTCTCTGTTTATGATGGAAACCAGGAAACAAACTGAGTCTGACGGATCCAGCTTTATTTATTTATTCACTCATTTTCCTCAAGGTTTTATAATCAAACCTCACCTGTTGAGTTTGTGCTGTTTTAGCCGTTCACACATCAAAACATTCGGCTCATTCAAGAGACGGGTGCTCTGACTTCTGGGTTTTGTGACTTTAATACTTTTTAAAATATTTAGCTTAATTGACAAGTAGAAATATTTTCAGATCAGTTCCACTTAAAACGTTGTTCCTTCTGAAACCTTTAGCTACTGGCTCTATTTTGGCTGCTTTTAGCTAGGCTTTTGATACTTTTATCACCAGCTATCCACTTCCTCCATTTAGCTGCTAAATATCCTTTTGCTGCTTTTGGCTACCATTTGGAAACCTTTAGCTTTTACTTGCATTTTACTACTTTTACTTTTTGCTGGGAATTGGCTACTTTTAGCTTTTATTTAGCATTTAGCTACTTTTACCAAGCCGTTGTTTTTTAGGCAAGTATTCTGCAACTTTTGGCTTTTAGCTATCTTTTGTTATTTTAGCTTATAGCTAACCTTAAGCCTTTGCCACCTTTAGCTTTAAGCTAACCTTTTGATACATTTAGCTAGTCTTTTGTTCCTTTCAGTTTTCATTTGACATTTTGTGAATTTTAGCGACTGTTTTGCAGTTAGCTAGCTGTTGTTTTTGCTATCAACTTTAAGCTATGCTTTTGCCATTTTAGCTGGCTTTTGGTACATTTTGTTTTTAGCTATTATTTTGCTAGTGTTATCTTCTATCCAATTTTCTACTAGTAGCTTTTAGCTTTGTTTTTGCTGATTTGTGTATTTAGCTAGCCTCTTGCCACTTTTAGCTTTTATTTAGCATTTTGCTACATTTACGTAGCCTTTTGTTACTTTAACCTGCTCACTTTTAGCTAACTTTCACTGTCACCTTTTTTTAGCTCTCCCCTTTGCTTCCGTTTAAATAGATTTTTTTCTAATGTAGCATATAGCTGGTGTTACTTTTCGGAAGCATTGTGCTATGTTTGACTTTTAGCTTTTTCTGCTATTTTAGCTTTTATTAGCCCTTTTATATCGACTATGTCGTCTGTGTTTGTGCTTCAGCCCCTCGAGCAAATCTGGACTCAGCAAAGTGGAAACGGAGCGAGGATCCTCCATGAGCGAGCCTTCGGCTGCAGAATGTGACCGACATGTTTACAAGAGCGTCCTGGAGGGCGGAGACATTCCTCTACAAGGTCTACGAGCGCTAAACAAGCGTCACGGCAGCTCCTCCTCYTCCAAAGGTAAGATGGTTGCTGGAATGACACCTGGGCAGGTGTGCGTTGGGTTGTTCAAATGTCCGGACTCCAGTGTTCCTCTTTGCTGTTTTGTTCAGAGTTTCTTTGCGCACAGCATCAACCAATCACCTCACTGCATTCACACAAACCCCGCCCCCTCCGCAGCTTTTGATTTGATGTCGTGGATCTTTACTGTTCGCTGTGGAAAAGCGACAGGCTGGCAAAATTCAGCAAAACCGTCTCATAAATCACCAGTTTTAATAAAACTTTTATTTAAATAATAAAACCCAATTCAAGATGGCCGCCAGCAACAACAAAATATGCATTCCAGCAAGGAATGCTAGGCCTTTAGCTTCGTCTGCTAAAGCTAACACCAGGGTTTTCCCCCTCATTCTTATAGCAGGACTCCCGCAGGAGCAGGAAGCTGTGGGCCAAAGGCTGCAGCAGTCAGATAAACAGAACTCTGAGCTCTGAGGACGAGATAAACAAGAGGGACGCAGCAGAGAGGAGGAGGAGCAGGAGGAGGAGGAGGAGGAGGAAGTCAGCTGTCAGTGTGGGGTCAGGGCCTGGAATGTCTCTCTGTGTCCATGGTGAGACAGAAACAGACCGGGGGTGGACAGGAGGAGACGTGCAGGAAAAACAAAAACAACGACGCCTCAAAACACGAGTTTCAAACTGCCTGAACATTTTGATATATTCAGAATCATTTTAGCTGAATCTAAATGTTAAAAATAAATAAATAAATTCAACATAACAATCCTGGGAGGAATAGCAAAACACTATCTGAAAGCTAAAAGTAGWAAATAATTAGCTAAAATTTAATGTAGCAAAAAGCTAGCTAAACTGTAAATACGGCAAGATGCTATTTAAACGAAGCAAAACACTAGCTAGGAGCTAAAAGAAGCTAAAGGCTTGCTTCAGTAAAAAAATCAAAAGGCTAACAAAATACAAACTTAAAGCTAAATGTAGCATAAAACTGAATTAAGTAAAATGCTACCTTAAGATAGCAAAACAAGGGAAAGGCTGAAAGTAGCAAATGCCAGCTAAATGAAACAGAACAATAGCTAGGAGCTAAAAACATCTAAAGGCTAGCTTGAAGCTAAAAAAAATCTAAAGACTAGCTAAAGTCTTTTGATTTTAAGCTAAAAGGTCAATGCAGGTAAAGCTAATAGTAGCAGACTTGAAGCTAAAAAAGGGAGAATAAATCAAAAACATGCAGAAGTTAAAGCAGATTTCATTATGTTTGGAAGTAAACATCTAAAGAAAATATTTGTAAACAAAGTAAAAATAAATTTAAAGTTTAAATGTTAGAAAAAACAGAAGTCAAAGCACCAAATCAGCTAAAATAGCAGGAGGAGTTTCACAGGACAGAAAAACAACAACAGTACAAAAATAAACAAACACCATCATGTTTTCAGTTTTTCAGCTTCAGCGTTAAAATAAATGTTTTTAAAGAAATGAAGCTCCTTCAGGGTTTCAGAGGAACAGTTTAATATGTGTCCCGCCTGAAGCCATCAGTCACACATTCCACAGAGACACCTCAGAGCGAGGGGACGTCTCGTCCTCCCTCAGCACCATCTGTTGTCCCGTCAGCAGCGTCTCACTGTAGGTCCTCTCACTGTAGGTGTCCTCTCACTGTAGGTGTCCTCTCACTGTAGGTGTCCTCTCACTCTAGGTGTCCTCTCACTGTAGGTGTCCTCTCACTGTAGGTGTCCTCTCACTGTAGGTGTCCTCTCACTCTAGGTGTCCTCTCACTCTAGGTGTCCTCTCACTGTAGGTGTCCTCTCACTGTAGGTCCTCTCACTGTAGGTGTCCTCTCACTGTAGGTCCTTTCACTGTAGGTGTCCTCTCACTGTAGGTGTCCTCTCACTGTAGGTCCTCTCACTGTAGGTGTCCTCTCACTCTAGGTGTCCTCTCACTCTAGGTG
>NW_013952637.1:696160-701891 GCF_001266775.1 Austrofundulus limnaeus
TGACACAAAAATCTGAATTATACTGAAAGTGAAAGTAGTCAAACTGAATTTTTAATAAACTAAAATAAAGTTTCAAAGCAAATTAATTCAGATACAAAACTTTAAATTCACTTTCAGTTTTAGTGAAACTCATTTTCAAACCAATGCATTCTATTTCAAATTCTGCACATTCAGATTCACTTCCTGTTGACACAAGATTGATCCCATACAAATCATTAAA
Source organism: Austrofundulus limnaeus (assembly GCF_001266775.1). Taxonomy (NCBI): domain Eukaryota; kingdom Metazoa; phylum Chordata; class Actinopteri; order Cyprinodontiformes; family Rivulidae; genus Austrofundulus; species Austrofundulus limnaeus. The sequence goes on from NW_013952637.1 coordinate 696,381, forward strand.
AATAAAAATGGCTTTGCTGGTGGAGGTTGGTTTATAAGAAAGCAGGAAGCACTGGTGGGACGCAGGATCCCTCTAGTGGTTTACTTTAGTATTCAGTATCTACAGATTTAAAAAAAACAAGTTGAACTGTGATGGAAAACCTAAAGATGAGGCTTTTGTTTGGAAGCTCCACCCAAAGAACGCCCAGCTAAAGCTGATCCGGTCTCGATTTGTGTCCTTTAGCTGATGTGATGCTTATAATGTTGATACCTGAGCAGCTCAGTGTTTTACTGGTTCAAACTGAAATGATTTTATGAGTCTTACTGATTGTTCAATAGACACTTTCTGACCGTCTGAGGTCAGATCKGTCTCATCCCTGGACTTTCACAGCTGAAGATGTTGAGGGTCTCCTCGAGGGTAACRAAGGATGGATAAGATTAGGCAGTGATGAGCGTGATTCAGCTAACAGCTAATAACAGGACTAGTTTTCTGTTTAGCAGATTAGCATTTTAGCAGACCAGTTATCTTCTGCTAAATTAGATTTTGACAACTTTAGGTGGGCTAACAGCTAATAGTGGAACTAATATTATGTTTAGTGGATTAAACTTTTCGCAAACTTTTTAAAACAGTTAGCGGACCAATTAGCTTCTGCAAAATTAGGTTTTGCCAACTTTTGGTGGGCTAAAAGCTAACCGCTAATAGCAGGACTTGTTTGTTTAGTAGATTAGCATTTTAGCAGACCAATAATCTTCTGCTAAATTAGTTTCTGCCAACTTTATGTGGGGTAAAAGCTAACCGCTAATAGCAGGACTTGTTTTCTGTTTAGTAGATTAGCATTTTAGCAGACCAATAAGCTTCTGCTAAATTAGGTTTTGCCAACTTTATGTGGGCTAAAAGCTAACCACTAATAGCAGGACTTGTTGTCTGTTTAGTAGATTAGCGTTTTAGCAGACTAATAAGCTTCTGCTAAATTAGGTTTTGTCAGCTTCAGGTGGGCTAACAGCTAATAACGGAACTAATATTTTGTTTAGTGGATTAGCCTTTTCCCCAACCTTTAAAAACAGTTAGCGACCAATTAGCTTCTGCTAAATTTGATTTTGCCAACTCCAAGTGGGCTAACAGCTAACTAGCAAGCTAACATCAACAAGTTTGTTTCAGGTCCACCAGTCTTCAGCTGGAAGGAGACGCTGACTGACAGTCGTCTTAGCGGTTAGCTGTTAGTATTAGCTTCTGCTAATTTTTACTTGTTTAGCTGCTTAGCGTTAGCAAAGCTGTATTTTTAGTTAGCAGATTATGTGTCAGCAAATTGGTTAGCTATGCCCAACACTGAGATCATCAGAAGGACAGCACGGGTTGAAGGACTGGGAGACCAGACTGAGATGGTTTGGACATGTCCAGAGGAGGGACAGTGCTGGTTTGGACATGTCCAGAGGAGGGACAGTGCTGGTTTGGACATGTCCAGAGGAGGGACAGTGCTGGTTTGGACTCCAACAGTCGCAGCTCAGTTAGATAAATAATAAATAAAATTTAAAATCTAAATATTGAGATTTAATGTTACATTCCTGCTCTTTTGCCAGCTTTAATTCTCAGAATAAATGACCAAATTAATGAGCTCTAAATGAAACTTTAACGATCGATCGTCTGCATCCGTCCTTCCATGGTGTCATGTTGAATTGAAACTTTTATTTTGTGTTTCTGATCTGTGGATTTGATATTTTTGATCCTTTCTTTCGATCATGAACTCATGTTTGGACATTATTTTCATTCCTCTGTGCATGCAGGTTGGACTTTAGCTTTTTTTTTCCCTGCTGTGTTTTTGTCTTGGTTGTGCAAAAAGAGTTGGTGTTTATTTTAAGTATGCATGATTAAATGTTTTTTTCTGCAATATGACTAAATTTGTTTTGTTTTTGTTGAGCTTTTATTGTAATAATGTCTGTTTCTGTGTCAGACTCCTCCCCGGCTCACGAGGAAAGTCAGGATGAAGTGYTGAGGAGGCGTCACGGAGACAAAGAGGTAACTCATCCCAACATGAGAAGGAATGTCTCAGGATTRTTTAGAAATAAACACAGGGACCATTCATGTCTTTGTTCTGGCTTCCTGACAGAAAATGTTAGAGGAGCAGCGACGGCTGAAGCGAGAACAGGAAGAGGCCGACACGGCGTCGAGGCGACACACGAGCGTCGTCCCCACGCATCATCAGTTCATCACCAACGAGCGCTTYGGAGACCTGCTGAACATCACCGACAACACGGAGAGGAGGAAGTCAGGCGTGGAGGTGAAACAAAAATATAACCTCTGAGGGCAATATCTTACCTGCTGCAGATAAACAACAAATGTTTCAAGAAATCCATCCATCATCCAACCGACCATCCATCCATCATCCATTAAACTGTCCATCCATCCATCATCCATTAAACTGTCCATCCATCTATCATCCATCCTTCTGTCCATCCATCCATCCATCTATCATCCAACCGACCATCCATCCATCCATCATCCATCCAATATCCATCCATCCAACCATCCATCATCCAACCGACCATCCATCTATCCATCATCCATCCAATATCCATCCATCCAACCATCCATCATCCAACCGACCATCCATCTATCCATCATCCATCCAATATCCATCCATCCAACCATCCATCATCCAACCGACCATCCATCCATCCATCATCCATTAAACTGTCCATCCATCCACCATCCATCCAATATCCATCCATCCAACCATCCATCATCCAACCGACCATCCATCCATCCATCATCCATTAAACTGTCCATCCATCCATCATCCATCCAATATCCATCCATCCATCCATCCATCATCCAACCGACCATCCATCCATCCATCCATCATCCATCCAATATCCATCCATCCATCCATCCATCATCCAACCATCCAATATCCATCCATCCATCATCCAACCGACCATCCATCCATCATCATCCATCCATCTATCCATCCATCCATCATCCATCCATCATCTATTATTCATCCAAACATCTATTATCCATCCATCATCCATCCATCCAACCATCTAATATCATCCATCCATCCATCCATCCATTCATCCATCCATCATCCATCCATCGTCCATCCATCATCTATTATTCATCCATCCATCATCCATCCATCCAACCATCCATCCATCCATCCATCCTCTATTATTCATCCATCCATCTATTATCCATCCATCCATCCATTCATCCATCCATCCATCCATCATCCAACCGACCATCCATCCGTCCATCATCCATCCATCCATCCATCATCCATCCATCATCTATATTCATCCATCCATCATCCATCTAACCATCCATCCATCCATCATCCATCCATCATCTATTATCCATCCATCTATTATCCACCCATCCATCCATCCATTATCCATCCATCATCCATCCATCCATCCATTATCCATCCATCATCTATCCATCATTTATCCATCCATCATCCATCCATTCATCCATCCATCCATCCATTATCCATCCATCATCCATCCATCCATCCATTATCCATCCATCATCCATCCATCCATCCAACCATCCATCCAACCAACATCCATCCATCCATCCATTCATCCATTCTTTGTGATTATAACCATAAATAAAGACATCCTGATTGTATTTTTCTGTCTTCAGAGAACTCCGGCTATGGCTCGCTTCGACTTCAGAGCAGAATCCCTGAAGTGAGTGAAGATGATTCAAATTAAAGGAACTCATTGTAAAGTATGAAACCAAACTTAAAAATAAGTTGATATAAAAAGTTGATATATTTTGACTTTATGCTAAAATATATCAACTACTTCCCTCTGAAAAAACTTTACTCACTTCTGAAATGCAGGTCTGCGCTCAACGTAAACAAACACTTTTCCAAACGTCAATGTTGACCTGTTTTTAGTCATTTTGACTCTTTCCACAGGTAAACTGACATACCTGGTAGTTAAAGGCTGTTCACAAATTTACCTTGAAGATTTTTAATTTAACACACATTAACCATCTACATGAAGGGGCACCAACAAGTGCAGGCCAACAGGGGGCRATGCCCACCCTTAAAAAACTGGTGCCCCCGTTAAAACCACTGTTGTTTCCATGACTTTGCAATAAGTGGCTTTAAACTAATCCTAATAATGTGATTTTATTGTTATTATTAATCTAGTATGTATAACGTCCAGTTAATTGTATTTCTCTGGAACATATTTTTAGGGAGTTGCCGTTTCAGAAGGGAGACATTGTTTACATCATTCGACAAGTGGATCAGAACTGGTTCGAAGGCGAGCATCACGGCAGAGTCGGCATTTTCCCACGAAGCTACGTCGAGGTTTGTTTTATGAAATTCTGGGTTTTTATTTTATTTTTTGATCCCGACTCACGTGAACTCGTTTTTATCAGTTTAAACTCTGCTTTTTGAAGCTGTTCACAGCAAGGTTCTAATAGTTTTGGATTTTTCATTATAGTTTAGTTTTATTTTGTTTAGACTTTTTTTTCCTTTTAATTCAGTTTTAATTAGTTTTTACAGTGGATTTGATAGTTTTTATTAGCTATTATTGCTTTTTTAATGCTTAGTTTTAGTTTAGTTTAGTTTTCATTAGTTCTAGTATAAGTTTTTTTTATAGTTTGAATAAACATATTTGCCGAGGCATCCTCCCACCTGAGGTGCTCTTGTGAGTTCACTAACCAGCAGATATTTGGTCACCAGTGAAAACAATCCATTATAGCAACATCTTCCTAGAATAATCACATAACTCAATTTTGCCAACTAAGGACTTTGGTGATTATTTTAGGAAGATAACGATAGTTGTCTCCAAACCGGTGCTGCCTGGCTGGGCTGGTGCTTGTTTTTCATGGGGACAACTGAGAGAGCTTGTCAAGAAACTCACAGTCTGTTGAGAAGTATTCAACCTGTTTCTACTACAAGACACTTGCTTTTATTTTTCTCACAGTCATTCAAAAAAAATCCCAAATTGAACTTTGCTGCTTTCTCCCAATTTTTGTTGTTGTCATTTTGCAGGCTAGCATCGAGCAGTGTGCTCGCAGCTAATGTAAAACTGCTAGGTTTGAAAAAATAAGTTTAGTTTAATCAGTCCACACAGCTTAAAATAAATTGACAAACACTAAAACTAAAGATATTCTATCTATAATTTCAGTTAGTTTCAGTTACCGTATTTACTGAAGTATAATATGTAAAATTTAATCCGTAAAATCATCCATAAAGTTGGGGGTTAGTATTATACTCAGATAAATATTTTTACTTATGTATTTTAACTGAAATAATCGGCTAAATTATTGAGTCCGGAAATGAGACCGCGTTGTAAAAAGCAGTTGAAACGAGCTCACCTGTGACACTTCTCTGTGCTTCAGAGTGAGATAATAACAGATCCAGGCAGGTGACATGATGTGAAAAAAGTGGGGGAAAATATTCCTGCACCTTAGCAATGATAACAAACTAATGACATTAGTGTGTGACCGAGCCGCTCCTCGAACAACAACAAACACGTTCGTCTGTAATGGCTGCCGTCTACCGGTGTT
>NW_013952637.1:703127-707456 GCF_001266775.1 Austrofundulus limnaeus
TAAAGACTGCAAAGGCTGAAAAATCTTGAAGTCTGGATGAAATTGGAGGTAGTTTGAGGATTAAATTTTTTATGCTTTTTAAGCTCAAAAAAGGGGGGGTGTGTACATGAGATCATATTATACATGAGATTGTATTATACACGAATAAATACGGTAGTTATCGTTTTTTTCTTTTTATTATAGTTTTTATTTATTTCAGTTGACTAAAATGTTTTTTTCAGTTTCAGTTTGTGTTCTTTAGTTAGTTTTAGTGAGCTATAATAACCCTGGTTCACAGCAGCTGTTTGTCTTATTGTTTCTCTGCAGCTTCTCCCGCCCACAGAGAAAGCTCAGCCGAAGAAGAGCGCCCCGGTCCAGGTGCTGGAGTACGGCGAGGCCGTGGCCCGCTTCAACTTCAAAGGGGACACGGTGGTGGAAATGTCTTTCAGAAAGGTGCGGTGATGAAGGTGGAGGAGGTGAAGAACGTAAGGATAGGGCGAGCCCACCTGACGGTGTTGTGTCTGCAGGGCGAGAGGATCACGCTGATCCGCAGGGTGGATGAGAACTGGTACGAAGGGAAAATCTCGGGCACCAACCGGCAGGGCATCTTCCCCGTCACCTACGTGGAGGTGCACAAGCGACCCCGCGTGAAGAACGGCGTGGACTACCCCGACCCCCCGCTCAGCCACTCTCCTCAGCGCAGCACCAACGCCTCCCCTCAGGTGAGGAACGAACCCGACGGATCGTTTATCTTTTTACATTTATTCTGTTTTTGAGTTGTTTTTTCTTCTTCTTCTGTTGCAATAAAAAAAAAGCTCTATCGTAACCGCCTCACCACCTCCCCCCTGCCCCTCCCTCGCTCCTCCCGACGCTCCGTGTCGCCGGAGGTGCACGCCGTCTCCTCTGAGTGGATCTCCCTGACGGTGGGGGGTGGGAGCCCCCCGGCTGCCCCCACCCCTCCTCTGCCGCCCCCGCCCACCGTGTTCTACCGCTGGGGCGAGTACCTGCCGCCGCCGTGCTCGGCCAGCCCCGTGCCCCACGTGGCCGGCAGCCCGTACTGTGTCTCCCCCGTGGGCTCGCCGGCCACCTCCCCCCTGCCCCCGCCGTACCCGCCCAGACCTGGCTCGGCCACGCCCTTCCTCACCTTCACCCCGCCCCAGGGCGAGAGCTTCCTGGCCTCCTCCTCCTCGCCGTACCTGTCGCGCAGCATKAGCCCCTGCGGCGGGTCGGTGCTGGAGGGCTGGCTGAGGGGGGAGAAGGAGCTGACGGAGGGGGACGGCTTTGCCCCGGGCAACAGGAGAAATAGCCCTGCAGAGGTATCTTCTGCATGGTGTGCGGTGTTTTATCTGCGGCTCGGTTTGGTTCTGTTGGGTTGATGTTCTGCAGCACCTGAGTGGAACTTGACGTGAGAAACTAACACGCCCGAGCGTCCACACCTGAGCGCTCACACCACTTTCAGCTGCATGTTGTTTGTGTGCACCGCTAACGTTCAGCCACGGTGTGTTGATGTGGTGTGTTTGAGACCCTTAAGATGGCCGCCGCAGCTAGTTAGCATTAGCAATAATAGCTATAACACAGTTAATTTTACAGATATTGAGCTAATGTTTGATATGATAGCTGACAGCATTAAATGATATCATCTACAAGTTGTAACAACAAAACAATTCTTTTTATAAGATAATCTGATTTTTACACTTTGCTATAAAAGGCAGCATTCCTTCATGGAAAACTAAACCTTTAATTTGAAAAGTTCTTTTAAGAAGTTGACATAAATAAAGTGGAGTTTTATTTTTAAAGTTTGCAGCTAAATTTAACAGCGACTTCAGTTTTTTTAGAAATCGTTTAAGACCGACTAGACTGACAAGCYAACAGCTAGTTAGCTTAAGGTTAAAAGTGGATTACTGCCATCTTAAATCAGCTCCGATCCTAATTTTTTTAACAATTCAAAGCGAGTGAAAAACTGTGTCAAATTAACTTCAATATATAAATATTTTCACCACTATTTGCTGTACGTTTTGGATTATTTCAGCAGAAATATTATGAAATTCCTGTATGTAGCGCTTCAGCTAGCTGCTAATACGTTTTATGCCATTTAAATAATAATAATAATTAATTATTAAGGACTGATTAACTGGCAGAAGTGTAAATAATTTTCACATGAACTGCTATTACATATTTGGGGATAGGAGTTGTTTTAAGATGGCATCAATGCACCTTTATTTTAGCTACTTTAGCACTAGCTGCCAGTTTGTAGATTCTGTTTTGGGTTTAAACTTTGTTTTTCAAACTTTTCACCGAGTCAGTTTTACAGGTAAGTTATTAGACTTGTATAACTTTTCCACAGAATCACATTTAGATATATTCATAATATTTCTTCACAGCCAACAAATGCTAGCATAATTTTCTTTTTGTTTTTAATCAGGCCTGCTATGGGCAGCTATTTTTATGAGATCATTCTCTTCTAATTGTTATAAATGTTTAGATACTGTCAGACTTTATTTGTATTTTTAGTTTAGTTTAGTTTTTTTTTTTCATACAAGAACTGATGCAGGTTTGAAATGTCCACACCCAGGATAATTCTGCCTCAGCGGTTTCAAACTACGCCAACACTCGAGTCAAAAAGATTTGACGTTAAAACATGTGTGTGTATGTGTGTGTGTGTGTGTGTGCTGATGTGTGTGTGTTGATGTGTGTGTTACAGTTTGTGAGGAACGAGGCTGACCATCACAGCCGGAGCTCCAGGAGCCCTGTCATACCTTTAGACGTCCAGGATAACAACAACGCTAACTCGTTCGCGGTAAGAAGGCTAAAACCTTTATTGTATAAATGACATCATCATCATCATCATCATCATCATCATCATCATCATTTTAACACATTGTGCTCAAATATTCATCGTTTTAATTCCAACATGTCTTCAGTTGTTTGATACGACTAAACTTTTATATAAAGTTTGACTTTTCAGTAAACTCAAGTTTGCTTTCTTTCTGAGACCACAGTCCAAAGTCCAGGTCTAAGACCCAAACCATTGGAGACTACAGTCCAAAGTCCAGGTCTAAGACCCAAACCATTGGAGACTACAGTCCAAAAGTCCAGGTCTAAGACCCAAACCATTGGAGACTACAGTTTTAGAACAATAACTAAAAGTAGTGGTGGTGGCTAATTGTAGCAGAAAGATAGCTAAAAGCTAACAGTCTTCTGAATGAGCCGAAAGTTAGAACAGCACAAAGTCGGCAGAAAATAATTTGGAACAATGAAAAAAAAAAGCTCATTGTGAACGCTGACTCAGCAGAAAGCTCAGAAAGAAGGTGAATTAAGTTTTATCTCCGACTCAGAGCTGTTTCCTGTTCAAACTGCTCACTCGCTCTGACTTCCTGTGATGATAAACTAACGAGTCATGTCTGAAACTAACGAGTCATGTTTCCTGTCTTCACGCTTCCTCTGCGGCCTCCATCATCATCTCTCCTCTTTCTGCCGTTACTTCATGTCGGACCCGCCTCCCCTTCCTCACCTGCCTCCCTCCCCACCTTTTCTAACCCCTCCCCCCGCTCCCCACCCCCTCACCTGGGTGACTGCTGCCACCTGTAGGAGGCGGTGTGTAATGAGATCTTGAATATTGCGGACACCTCAGTGAGATACTGCAGCACCTTGTCCCCCCACCTGAATGACTCAGTCCACAGGCTCCGTCCCCACCCCAGTAAACAATCTCTCATCATTTCCCAGCAACCCCAGTCCCACAGCAGCAGTCCAGAACCGACCCGCCTCAGCTGTGGAATGTGAGTTTACAYGCCTCGTTTATTCCTTCAGAGCTTTTATCTTTTATTTCATTTGTTCAGGAGGAATGTTTGTTTGAAAACTTGGATTTTAAATAAGTTTTATTTATTTATTGTTGATTTTCTCTGATTCACATAAAGTTAAAACATTCAAACATTTACCTGAACCTGTTCTCAGGTGTTAGAAGGTCTGAAACCAGATAAGAACTGTCCCACTTCTGATGGACAGAACCAGATAAGAATTGTCCCCTTCTGATGGACAAAACCAGACAAGAACTGTCCCACTTCTGATGGACAAAACCAGATAAGAATTGTCCCCTTTTGATGGACAGAACCAGATAAGAATTGTCCTCTTTTGATGGACAGAACCAGATAAGAATTGTCCCACTTCTGATGGACAAAACCAGATAAGAACTGTCCTCTTTCTGATGGACAGAACCAGATAAGAACTGTCCTCTTTCTGATGGACAGAACCAGGTAAGAACTGTCTCAATTCTGATGGACAAAACCAGATAAGAACTGTCCTCTTTCTGATGGACAGAACCAGATAAGAACTGTCCTCTTTCTGATGGACAAA
>NW_013952637.1:708251-716485 GCF_001266775.1 Austrofundulus limnaeus
AAGAACTGTCCACTTCTGATGGACAGAACCAGAGAAGAACTGTCCCCTTCTGATGGACAGAACTAGAAACCATAGAGACTCAAGTCTGACAAAACTGGAACCTGCAGGAAAATCAATGTCCCTGTCCACAAATGTCCCTGTTCACTACGGAATCTGTCCACCTGTGTCCCTATTCACTAGTGTCCCTGTCTTCCAGAATCCCTGTCTACCACAGTCTCTGTACATCAGAGTCTCTATCCTCTAGTGTCACTGTCCACTGGAGAGTCTGTCCTCAGTCTCTCTGTCCACGATAGTCCCTGTTTACTATGGTCCCTGTTCACCAGTGTCTTTGTCCAYCAGTGTCTTTGTCCACCAGTGTCGTCTTCCATTTGTGTCCCTGTCCTTTGTCTCTGTCCATCAGGGTCCCTGTCTACCATACAGTAGTTTCTGTCCACCAGTAAAGACAGTTTTTGATCACCCTGGACTGAGACAACCAGGAAAGAATGTCCTCCTCCTTTAATCTGGACTGAATCTGATGGACAGATGGGACAAAAACTGATCTGTTTGGACACAGAGACATGAGGGACRTCTGTAGTAGCGGAGGTGAACCTTTCAGACCTGAGGACAGTCGGGCACGGTGGTGGCAGCACCGTGATGTGGGACTAAAGGACTCAGACTGAGTCTGAATCAGAGAAAATATAGAATAAATCCAGACGAGGGCAGCCGTCTGGTTCCAGCACTTCAGAACCTTCAGAACCTCTACCTGAACTCTTCCTGTCTGATCTTTGTGTGTTCTGGATCCGGTCCAGTTTCCAGGCCCTGTACAGCTACGTGCCTCAGAACGACGACGAGCTGGAGCTGCAGGAGGGGGACATGGTCAGCGTCATGGAGAAGTGCGACGACGGCTGGTTTGTCGGTGAGTCCTGCTGGTCAGACCGGACCGGTCCCGGGTTCTGCTTTTAACTCTTCTCACTCAGTGTTTTTGTCTCCACAGGTACGTCGAAGAGGACGAAGCAGTTTGGGACGTTTCCTGGGAACTACGTGAAGGAGGTGAAGCTGTAGCCGAACCGGACCCAGAAACCGGACCCGCCTGTCGAGATCGGGAAGTCCTAACTAACTGCTGCAGGTTGGATCTGACCCGGCAGATGTATTTTTTGTTTTGGGGAAGCGACCCTTTTGGACCGGGGAGACCACATGGATCACTTTCTGACAGAACTCATCATCTCCACGTGTGGAAAAATTTAAGAAATCACCTGGACTAACTTGTGTTGCACAATCCATAGCTTCCGTCGAATCAATCTGTAGAACACGAGTGTTTATGTAGCAGCCTGGAGGCGGACAAACGGATCCCAGAACCGGGTTTTATTACCTGAAGTGGACTTGGGTGGAGTTTTTAGCTTTAGTTTGTTGTTGGGATTGTTTCTTCTTGAGTCTTCAGACGTTTCCATCCACTCACCATGAGCGCTAACGTCAGATTAATTTTAGAACGACTTTATTTCTCAGGGTTAACGGATTCAACATCAAACACCCCCACTAATATTTAACTAAACGTCAATAAGTTCTTTTGTCTCAGTTAAAATGGTTCTGGCAGATTTCTGGTTGATGTTTGACCATTTGAACTGGTTAGTAATGGTGGGCATGCTTCCGCTAACCAGCTAATAGCTAATAGAGGAACATATTTTTCGTTTAGCGGATTAGCTTTTTTCATTAACTTAGAAAAATGACAAATTAGCTCCTGCTAAATTAGGTTTTGTCAACTTTAAGTTTGCTAACAGCTAACTAACATGCTAACATCGACAGGTTTGCGTCAGTCCCACCAGTCTTTAGTTCGAAGGAGATGAAGATGTGCGACGCAAACTGACAGTCGTATTACCGGTTAGTGATTTGCTGTTAGCATTAGCTTCCACTAATTTTATTTATTTTTTATATGTTTAGCGGTTTAGCGTTAGTGAAGCTATATCTGAAGTTAGTGAGTTAACCAAAATGGTAGCTTGAACTCATCATTTTCTAACTAAAAATATAGCTTTGCTAACRCTAAACATGTAAAAATAAAAATATCAGCAGAAGCTAATGCTAAACAAGTCAAAATTAGTGGAAGCTCATTGCTAACTGCTAAGAGGACTGTCACTCAATCTGCATCTTTGTCATTTTAGCTGAAGACACCTGGGACTAACACAAACCTGTTGATGTTAGCTTATTAGTTAGCTGTTAGCAGACCTAAAGATGGCAAAGCCTAACTTAGCAGAAGCTAATTGGTCCGCTAAAAGCTAACTAACAAACTAACATCAATGTGTATGTTTGGGATTAGCTGTTGTGTTAATTTTTACTTATTTATATGCTTAGTGTTAGCTTCCTTTAATTTGTACTTTTGTTAGCTGTTTAGCGTTAGCTTCCGCTAATTTTCTTTATTACCTTGAAAAACCTACAGCACCACCCATTAGGCTGTTTAAGAAAAGACGTATTCTATTCTTGACCATCAATAAATTCAATCTTTTAATCTATTAAATTAAAGTTTAGTAAGTTAAACCATCCTTCCACCTCTGAAGAAAGTGGTTCAGAGATTTTTAATTAAATTATTTTGACATTTGTGCCTTTGATGAGTGGATCCAAACTTTAAAAGATAAAAGTCCCCTTCAGAAACCAGTCTGTTTACATTTTATTTTTATTCCTCGTGGACTCGGTGTGTCTTTAGACGAGCATTACAGGTTTTTTAACTTGTGTAATCTGGATGCTTTAGATACCGCTTCAGTATTGCCTTGTTTTTCTATGCAAATACGGTTCTGCAGTTGTTAGCATGGTCACATGAAGAAGCCGAATGTTAGCTGTTCAGCTAACACACGTGTGCCGGGTGCACGGCTCATAAGAGTGAAGCAAAACTGTGTTTACCCATACTCATTATCAGAAACTGTAAATTTATCCTTTAAAACTTTCAATGAGAACGTATACTGAGCTTGTTTGATTGTTGTGGCGAGTGGCCGCCACCAGGACAGGCGTAGTTAAATTTAACTTCCTGTTGGGGTTTTTAGGAACATCCTGACTAACAATATGAAACAACTATAATTTATAGTGAAAGATAACAGCAAAGTGTTAGAATCTGATAAAACATTCTGAGATTTTAACCATTTTTTATTTATCAAGATGTCTGTAATTACGGGTGTAACGGTACGTTTTTACCAAACCGTCATAGTAAAAATGTCAACTTTTGGTGTAATCAGATGTTAGTCACCTCCCACACCTAGAGCTAAGCCGTTTTATATATACAAGTGCTTTTTGCTAAATGACATGACAGAAATATTTAGAGGAAGTCAAAGCAGAGGTTCTCAAACTGGGGTCCGCGAGAGGTATTATGGGGGTCCTCAAAAAATTTCACTAAATTGTTAATTTGGTTTTTACTTTTAAAAATGCATGGAGAACAATGAACTAATAAAACAAATATACTAAACTTAATAAAAATATATATTCCCATGGCACTTAGGGGTTGAAATGACAACAAATTATCTTTTAAAACAGCATGGGGTTTATGAGGGGGCACCTGGAATTTTTTTGCCCTTGTAAGGGGTCCCCAGGCCTAAATAGCTTGAGAACCCCTGTTCTAAAGCACTCTTTTCAAAAGCAAAGCTAGAAGGAAGATTTTCCCATTTGTTTCAGAACAGCCTCATGTTTTTTTTTTGTTTGTTTTTTAGTCAAGTTTGGTCCAAATTAATTAGATTTAATAAACATAAGAAAGATATATCTGTACGATTTGCAAATTAAATTCAACAGTGGTGGGAACAACATATCTAATTTCCCTTTGGGATCAATAAAGTATTTTTGAATTGAATTGAACTGAATTGAACTGAACTGAACAGTTCCGCTAATCCGCTAACAGCCAGTAGTGGAACTAACTTTTTATTTAGCAGATGAACATTTTTTGCGTTAGCATCCAATAATTTGTTTTTACCTGTTGAGTGGTTTAGCATTTAATATGATAACTTTTTTTAGTTAGCAGATTGGCAGTTAGCAAGGCTAACTTTGTGGTTAGCTGCGCCCACAACAGAAATTCTATCAATAAGACTGTAGAAAAATATCTTATTTTGCTCATTTTTATGGTAAATCTTACCTTGTGCACGACTCGCTAAAATTCAATTTAGGTTTTTCATATTGTGCCAATTTTTGACAAATGTCATCATGTCTAAATCATGAATCCAATTCAGATATAAACTCAAATCCAGTTCCTATTGTAAATATGCTGAGTATCATCAGCATAACATTGTAAATTTAAACCATTCTATTGGATAATGGAAGTATACATAAAGTAAAGAGTAGTGGTCTGAGTACTCAACCCTGAGGAACTCCATGCYTRACTTTAGTAACAAGAGCAAATTACTTTTCTGTGGCCTTATTTATAAATACCTGGGATGCTTTTTCACCATTTCTGTGTTGAAGAAGTGAGATGGTGTAACAGAGCCGTAACAGCTGATACGTTTAATGGTAAAGTAAATGTGTACCGTTACACCCTTAATGTGTACGTATGTATAAATATAACAGCCTGGAGAAACTTTAAGAGGCCTTCCAAATGTGCCAATGTATTTTCCTTTAGCAGCCCTGTAAAGTGAGTAGGATCAGTAACCAAACTGGATCATAAAAACCTTGTCAATATTTTCACCCTCAGCCTGTAAAACAGAGGCGGTGGCAGGATTTACTCCACTTATTCAGCTTTTTGAACTCTGACCTTAAAGAGGCGTCTTCCTGCAGCTTCCTGCAGATTGTGTAACACATGTCGGACTCAGCTTTTCTTTGCTTTTTCTGCCCCCACCTCCCAGTCATGTCTTGTTTTCATCAGTGTCATCTGTCTGCATGTTTGCTCTGAGCTGAGCTGTCAGTGTTTGCAGATAGCGTGCTTGTTTTAACATGTCTCTGTAGTAATACAGGCCAAAAAGCTGAAGAAATACCTGGTTTGTGCAACTCTGATCTTCAGTGTCTGAGAAGCTCTGTTTGTTCCCCAATTTAAAAAGTCTGTGTTGTCTTGTCTGTCGTGTTGTAGCTGCTTTATAAACTCCACTATTCAGAAGAGTTTTCTGCTGTTTTTGCACTGAGACTTAAAAWCTCAGTGTTTGGTGTATCCCCTGTTGGCTTGAAATACTGAGTTTTGGAGAAACAAAGCAGCCTTTAAATTTTCCCCTGCAAGATACAAAAAAAACTTTTTTTTTCTGTGTCTGCCTCGGTTCAAACTCATCCTGTTGCTATTAAACTTCAATTGTGTGCTGATATGTTTTGCACAGCCACCGGGCTGCAACTGGTGGCGACCAGCAGGCTAACAGTGTTCGTTAAGAGTCTGAAATGTCTCAGAACGTTGACGGAGGTTCTCGGTTTCCCTGCATGAATCACAGAAACTTGGAGTCTTATCGCTTGATTTTTGGTGCAGCTACAAGGATGATAAATCTTAAAATTTTCTTCGTTTGTAACGAGYTGTGTTGGGCACAGCTAACCAAACTGTGAGCTTCACCAGCTCATAATCCGCTAACTAAAAATATGGATTTGCTAATGCTAAACTTTGAAACATGTAAAAAAGGATTAGCAAAAGCTAGTGCTAAACGTGTAAAATTAGCAGAAGCTAAAACTAACAGGTAATCACTAACCGCTAATATTCTACAGCTTGCATCTTTGTCTCCTTCCAGCTAAAGACCGGTGGGACTGACAGAAACCTGTTGATGTTAGCTTGTTAGTTAGCTGTTAGCGGACTTAAAGTTGGATTTAGCGAAACATAATTTGTCTCCCAACAGATTTTGGAGTTAGTGAAAAAGCTAATCTGCTAAACGAAAAACTAGGTCAGCTATAACTGTTAATGCTAGCTTGCGCTATTTTTATTTTTCATTTTACATGTTTAGTGTCAGGAATTTCTTGCTGCTTGTCGCTAACTGCTAAAACTGAAGACTGGTGAGAGTGGCCTGTTAATGTTAGCTTGTTAGTTAGCTGTTAGCATTCTTAAAGTAGGATTTAGCAGGAGATAATTTGTCTCCCAACAGATTTTGTAGTTAGTGAAAAATGCTAATCTGCTAAACTAAAAACTAGTTCCGGTATAACTGTTAGCGTTAGCTTCCGCTAACTTTTCTTTACATGTTTAGCACCAGGACCTTCTTGCTGGGTTGATGTGTGCAGCCTAGAATCCAGTTTCACAAGCTGTGCTCACAAAAACAGGCAACATTTTTTAATTGGCTTCGCAAAACCCAGCTGGACGGCTCAGGATTTTAATTCACTTTTTTCACAACCTTAACTTGCCAACAGTTGCAGCCCGACAAGACGCCGCTTTAATTACAAAAAGCATCAGATTGAACAAGTTTTGGGAGAATTTGTAGCCAAGCTGAGCATGTTTTTTTGTTTCTTTGTGTTTTGATGTTGTTAATGAGGACGTTCTCGCCACCTAGTGGAGAAACTCGAGTACTGCAGGGTTTTTGTTAAAACCGAATTGGGAGAAAATATATTTATCTGTAATCTGTGTTTCTTGCTGTGGAGGGACGATCAGCTGATTGTTTTATTTTCACATCTTATTTATTTTTAACCAAACATCGAACAATCAGTGTTTTGTCCTCTGGTTGTTTGCGGTCTGTTTGCCAACATCACCTGAAGAGTATTTTCTCAGCACAACAAAGGTCAGGCTGTGGAGTTTCCTGCTCAGCACTGAATTTATTTTATTGTTTTATTTCATTTTGACCACAGAAGCCTCCACTGCTGGCTGTATTAGTCTGTAAACACGTGTTGACCTGCATGGTGTTAAATATGAACTCTTTAGAAATGTTTCTCTGCAGAGGAGGAAAATGCGCCACGTCATGAGTAAATAATGAGTCGACTAACTTTAGAGTGTTTTTGCGCTCCATGAAGGGACGTATGAATATATGAATGTATCGCAGGCCGTTTTACACCGATATGTACAAATACTGCAGAACGAGGATGAAGGATTGTAAATATGTAAAATAGGTAATAGGCTGCGAGCTTCAGGGTCATCTCTGTCTCTCGCGGCGGATTATTTTTCTCCAGGAGGATCTGAGGGGAAGCACAGAACGAACTGCCTTTTTGTCAGAATCGCAATCTTAGATTCAGAAACGTGCCTCGTTTTATTTTTTCAAAGCGTATTCCTGACATTATTTCATGTTTTTATTTTCTCTCCCGTCAGTCCGAGTCTCGTCACGCTGATTTTACTAAAAGCCGTCCTTGTCTGTGCACCGGAGTGTGACCCACGTTAACGATCAGTAATCAGAGCGGACTAGTTAAAGACGCACAACCTGCAACAGGTTTGGTTTGTTTGCTTCTATTTGCAGTGATGTTCCACTGACAATATTAAAATAAAGATACTATACACTGCTGTGACTTTGGTATTATGCAATATTTAATAAACAGTTTAAACTATTGTGTGTTTGTTTATTTACTTAATTGGTCAGAAGAAATTAGTTCTTTATATGTTGTATTCAGAGTTGTAAAGTAACTAAGTACAAATATTTTGTTACTGTACTTTGAGTACAGTGTGAGTTTTGTGGACTTTAATGTTGGAGTAAAGCTGAAAATAAAACTGTTTGGATGTTCAGGTCCAGGTGTGATAAATAAAGTGTGAATGAGATGAAGGCCAGGCTCAGAACCAGCAGCTGGTTTCTCTTGTTTTATGTGTCTCCTGTCGTCTCTTAAGGACATAATAAAGTTTTATTGCTGCAGGTTGTCTCTGCTTTAAATGATGCTTTCCTCCCTGAAGGAGGGAAACTCCTCACTTTGTTCTTCATCACTTCCAGCCATGTTGCTCCTCTGTTGACCTGTTGGTTCCTACCCTCAGCTGTGGCCATGATGTGGAGCTGGTTCATCTGGTGAAGATGAGCCCTGGACGAGGTTCTCTGGACATGTCCACCTGGAGGGAGACCCCTGGGACATGACCGAGAGACAAGGTCTCTCAGCAGGTCTGGGAACACCCTGAAGTTCCTGAAGAGTTGGAAGAGGAAAGAAAGGGATGGATGGATGGATGGATGGATGGATGGATGGATGGATGGATGGATGGATGCATGGATTGATGGATGGATGGATGGATGGATGGATGGATGCATGGATGGATGGATGAATGCATGCATGCATGGATAGATGGATGCATGGATGATTGATGGTTGGATGCATGGATGGATGGATGCATGGATGGATGGATGCATGGATGGATGGATGCATGGATGGATGGATGGATGGATAGATGGATGCATGGATGGATGGATGCATAGATGATTTATGGATGGATGGATGGATGG
>NW_013952637.1:718126-722266 GCF_001266775.1 Austrofundulus limnaeus
GTGTGTGTGTGTGTGTGTGTGTGTGTGTGTGTGTGTGTGTGTGTGTGTGTGTGTGTGTGTGTGTTTTCCTGAACAGACCCGGTCTAAAGGGTTAAAGGCAGGGGGAGAGGGTGTGTGTCACTCAGAGGAGCTCCTGGCAGGAATTCATGTTCTGGGAGTGTCACATTCCACATCCTGGGGTTCTGCTCTACCATAAATGGTAAGCTCTCACAGAACAGGATGATGTCAGGAGATCCGGCAGTGAGGCCAAACATGAAGACGGCCCGCTCTGCTGYGACTTTAACAAACTTTCACTGTTTCACAATCAACACTACGTTGTGTTACAGCAGGTTTTTATCATGTTGTCTGAATAAAATAAGAGTGCACTTTGGTTTAATTAATGTTTTAATGCAGCTGGGTTCTGTGGTTTCATTTTATATCACTGAAACCCAAGAGAAACTGTAATAAATGCAGAATATTTTATGTATTTAGTGTTAGGACCAAAGCAAAAAGGAGCAGGTGCAAAAATGCAGATAATTATGAAGGACCATGTTTACAAAATTTAAAGAGGAGTAAAATAAAAAATAAACAGCATGTAATTAATAAAAATGAGTGGTGAAATGCAAAGTAAAATAATCAGTGTAATTAGCCTAATTAGCAGATTTCTTGTCTTTAACCAATAAAAACGATGCTTCAAATCACGTGACCAGAAGTCGCGCTCATTGAGCTTACCTGCCAGAGCGGAGTGATTCATCTTACTACATACACGATCTTTGGCCGCTCAATTATCAGCGAGATAGCGTCGAACCGATTCGTCAGACTGGAACCTGGGTCCACCCCCGGCTGGCGAGCGAGACACCCGAACCTGGGCCCGGCCCGTCACTCTGAAACTGTTCGTGTCACGCGCGACAGGAGCTGAACCCGTCGTTAATTTAGCTCCGGTTATTAACAGACCTGCGTCCGGATCATCATCATCATCATGCCTCTCCGGGTTGAGATGGAGGGTCCCGGGCCCTGGGGGTTCCGGCTGGTCGGCGGCAAAGACTTCGACCAGCCTCTGGCCATTTCCCGAGTAAGTTTCTGTTAAGTTTATCTCACACACCTGGCTGCTAAAAGTTCACTAAAGTTTATGCTAATCTCGCGCGGGCGCGTTTTAAAGTAACCTGTAGCTTTAAGCTAACAGAGTTTAACGGGAAGCTCAAACTTCGGCTTGTTTCCCTTAATTATTCCGTTAATTAACGTGAACGGAAGTCGGTTTTTACTTGGGTTTAACTCAAAACTGTACATTTTTTAGACCAATTACTTAAACAAACCATAATTGTTTTATTTTTTAAAAAAAAAGACTTTAGCTTTGATACCTGAAACCCGCGATTAAAGATCGATTAAAGGGAAGAGGCGGCCATTCTGAGGGACTAAYTTATGTAAACACGGGTTGAGATAAAGTTACAAACTGTCTCTTTAAATATGGAGTCCTGCTCTGAAACTAAAAAAATAAAGAGTTAAATAAATGTTTAGTGTTCCCTTTTATTTGTATTTATGTTTAAGATGATAAATGAAACGTTTTGTCTCTTCAGAACAGAATAATCATCTTTTTTATTTATGCTTAGAAACCACAGACATTTTAGCCGATTTAAGCTGCAAAATATTAGTTATTTAAGCTGTTTTTTGTTGGTTTAATTGAAAAGTGTTTTATTTTCATATGTAAAAACAAATTAGACAGTATTTGCTGTGAAAACAATGTAAGTCTGAAACTAAGTTAAAAGCAGAACATCAGCTAGAAGTAGCACTAGCAGTAGAAAACAGTTAGCTGAAAGCTAAATTCTGCAAGACTGGCTAACAATTAAAAATACTCCAGACTAGTTAAAATGAGCAAAACACTACTTATTTGCAAATTGCCAACCAAAAGCTAAAAGTTGCTAAGGCTAGCTTAAATTTTAAAGAACTAGAACTCTAGATAAAATGACTAAATGACCAACTAAACGAAGCAAAACACCAGCTAAAGTATGCAAAATGCTAGCTAAAGGTATCTTAAGCTAGCTTAAGCCTCAAGGTAGCAGAGCACTAGATAGGAGCGAATCTTTAGCTAAAAGGAAGCGGCAAAAATGTGCAAAACGGCAGCTAAAATATACAGAATGCTAACTAAAAATAAATAGCTACGTGCTCAAATCTGAAAGTAGTAAAAAGGAGAAAATTATCTAAAAGAAACAGAACACAAGCGAAAAAGGAGCAAAACAGCTAAAAGAAGCAAAATGTCAGCTGAAAGATTAAAAAAGCAGAAAACCTCTGGAAAAGAGGGAAAACATTAGCTAACAGAAGCTAAAATGGTAACTAAATGTAGCAAATTCACCTGAAACTAAAAGCTACATTTAGTAAAAAGTAGCTAAAGTTAAAAATAGCTAAAGCTAGGTAAAACTGGGTCCTGATGAACTCCTAACATGATTCTGTTTGTTAAATGTTCGGCTGTTGATGACATCACTCTTAAAGTTGCGACGCCTCACAGCTGAATCTGACGCTCCACTTCCTGCCCCGCCCACCCACACTTCCTGTTTTCAGTTTCTGATCGTTGCCGCCCGGTCAGGAGCAGCTGATCCTGGCGTCAGTTTAAGTTGATCATTTGCTTTTCTGTCGTTTTATATCTTCAGTCGTGTTTCGGCTGTTGTAAACACGGGTTCGGCTGATGGTCCACTCCAACCGGAGGAGGAGGAGGAGTCTGGACCGGTTCTGTTCTTATCTCGACCTTGATGTCTGCTGTCTGAAAACGTCTGACAGTAAACATTAAACCGTTTGAGTGTTTACTGTCAACAAAGATGAGCTAAAGTCATGACGACAGCCGAAGTTTTTATTCAAATGACCCAGATAGAAATGTTTTATTTATTTTTTGACAAATGAAGAAAGTGAGGTAAGTCAGGTGGTCTTCAGCTGATCCAGTTTTGTTGACATTGAGCGCGTACCCGCGTGGCGGCGAGCACCTGTAATGCGTTCTACCTGGCAGGTGAACCCCGGCAGTAAAGCGGCGCAGGCCAACCTCTGCACCGGTGACATCATCCTGTCAATCAACGGAGACGCCACAGAGAGCATGACTCACCTGGAGGCCCAGAACAAGATCAAGAGCTGCGTGGAGGAGATGGTTCTGTCCGTGGACAGGTGAGTCTGAGCCGGTCAGGGGGCGGGGCCAAAACTCGCAGCTGGCGGCCATCTTTGTTTGATGGATGGGTCAGGTAATATTTTGCTAACAGACTTTTTCCTCAGGTCAGAATCTAAACTCTGGTCGCCGCTCTCCTCCGAGGAAGGAAAGTCTCATCCCTACAAGATGAACCTGGCCTCTGAGCCCCGGGTGAGTTCCAGAACCGAACCTGGACCGGACCTGTTGGCTTTTAGAATCTGTGGTTCTGGATGACGTCGGGTCGAGCTGCATCTCTCTCTCTCTCTCTCTCTCTCTGGGCCTGAAGGCTGGTGGTTAAAGCCCGGCTGCCAGCAGTGAAGTCATTGTTTACTTCCTAACAGGGCGTTTCCTAGGAGATGCTAGTTTTTATCACCCGCCTCACTTCCTGCTCCGTCTGTGGAACGTTCTGACCCGACTGGACCGGAGCCCCGGGCCCTTTGTGTTCTGTTGACTCACTAAAGTTTTATTTAAAAAAAAACACGTTTTAAACATCTGGAAGAAACTCGTCACCTTCCAGGTTCTGGTTTCAGCTTCAGGTTCTGGTTTTAGTTACAGGTTCTGGTTTTAGTTGCAGGTTCTGGTTTCAGCTTCAGGTTCTGGTTTCAGCTTCAGGTTCTGGTTTCAGCTTCAGGTTCTGGTTTCAGCTTCAGGTTCTGGTTTCAGCTTCAGGTTCTGGTTTCAGCTTCAGGTTCTGTTTTTAGCTTCAGGTTCTGTTTTCAGCTTCAGGTTCTGTTTTTAGCTTCAGGTTCTGGTTTTTGGGTTCAGGTTTCAGCTTAAGGTTCAGGTTTTAGCTTCAGGTTCTGGTTTCAGCTTCAGGTTCTGGTTTCAGCTTCAGGTTCTGGTTTTAGCTTCAGGTTCTGGTTTTAGCTTCAGGTTCTGGTTTTAGCTTCAGGTTCTGGTTTCAGCTTCAGGTTCTGGTTTCAGCTTCAGGTTCTGGTTTCAGCTTCAGGTTCTGGTTTCAGCTTCAGGTTCTGGTTTCAGCTTCAGGTTCTGGTTTT
>NW_013952637.1:722676-723134 GCF_001266775.1 Austrofundulus limnaeus
AGCTTCAGGTTCTGGTTTCAGCTTCAGGTTCTGGTTTCAGCTTCAGGTTCTGGTTTTAGCTTCAGGTTCTGGCTTCAGGTTCTGGTTTCAGCTTCTAGTTCTGGTTTTAGCTTCAGCTGAAGACAGGACTCTGAGTTTGTTTTAGCTAAGTGCTGACTGGATGAACGTCTGCTACAGACTCACCTGTGGAGGTGACTCAGTCCAAGATGGCCGACAGAAAACCGACTACAGCTCCCTCAGTTTTACAAATATTGAGCTGAAATTATCTGTGGTAGGATCCAGAACTGTTGGTTAGGATCCAGAACTGTTGGTTAGGATCCAGAACTGTTGGTTAGGATCCAGAACTGTTGGTTAGGATCCAGAACTGTCCTTTAGGATCCAGAACTGTTGGTTAGGATCCAGAACTGTCCTTTAGGATCCAGAACTGTTCGTTAGGATCCAGAACTGTTGGTTAGGAT
>NW_013952637.1:726017-731839 GCF_001266775.1 Austrofundulus limnaeus
CTGTTGGTTAGGATCCAGAACTGTTGGTTAGGATCCAGAACTGTTCGTTAGGATCCAGAACTGTCCTTTAGGATCCAGAACTGTTGGTTAGGATCCAGAACTGTCCTTTAGGATCCAGAACTGTTCGTTAGGATCCAGAACTGTTGGTTAGGATCCAGAACTGTTGGTTAGGATCCAGAACTGTTCGTTAGGATCCAGAACTGTCCTTTAGGATCCAGAACTGTTCGACCCGTTTATTTCAGCTCCACAATCCAGAAAATATTTCTTCATTTAATCATAAAAATTCCACCTTTAATTATTTTAAATATTTTTTTTCTCCAGGAAGTGAAAAGTATTGGCTCCTCCCACAACAGGAGCGCCCTGCCGTTCGCCGGGTTTGGACCCGGGCCCAAAGTCGTCACAAACCAGTACAACAACCCGTCTGGACTCTACTCCTCACAGAACATCCAGAACTTCAACACAGCCGTGGACGAAGTCAAAACTGGAACCGGAACTGGAGCCCCCGCCCCCGAGACCAACAAGTGAGTCCTGCTCCGGACCGGGTCCAAACCCAGAACAAAGTCTGACCCGACTGAGTTCAGCTGGTTTGGTCAGAACAATCTGTCCGTTTTACATTCGTTTAAAGGTTTAATAAACTCAAACTGTTGTTGAAAACTATTTTTATTCAGATTAAATACTATAAAAAATATCAAAACCAGAAAAAAAATCAGTAAAATGTAGAAAATAGAGCAGTGGAGTAAACAACAACAACAACAATTAAATACAAAACAATAAGTAACTTATAAAAATAACCATAATAAAGGGATTATAAATAAACTAATTGAAGGGTTAAATAAAAATAAACTACAAACAAGTGGAAATGAGAATTATATAAAGGATTAAATTTAATGAGGGTTTAGCTGGAAGTTTTCTAACTCTGGTTGGGATTGGCTGACTTGCTGCAGATGATCCCGCCCACCTTCAAATTAAACCAATAGAAAACGACCAACAGCTTTGTGTCGGTCCCAGCAGTCTTCAGCTGGACAGAGGTGATGAAGTCATCTTAGCGGTTAACGTTAGCTTCCACTCAGTTTAGGGTTAGCTTCCACTCAGTTTAGCGTTAGCTTCCGCTCAGTTTAGCGTTAGCTTCCGCTCAGTTTAGCGTTAGCGAAGCTAAGCGTCTTGTTTATTGGATCAGAGTTTAGTAAAGCTAACGTTTGGTTAGCTGTGCCCACCACAGGGTGGAGGTTCTTTGGGTTCCAGTCTTGTCAGTTCTGACATGGAACCTGGTCTCTGCAGAGCTCCTTCAGAACCGTCGGCGGCACCGAAGCGACCCCCGATCGCCGCCGACTCGGAGGTCTACAAGATGCTCCAGGAGAACCAGGAGTCTGAGGAGCCGCCGCGTCAGTCCGTGTCCTTCAAGGTGCTGCAGGAGATCCTGGGGACAGGTACGCTCACCTGTTCAGGTCTCGTCACGTCGCCTCCTCCTTCTGGATTTAAAATATTTAAAGTTTTCTGTTTGCAGGCGACTCTGAGAAACCTTCCGGCTTCAGGAGCGTGAAAGCTCCGACTACGAAGATCGGATCATCGGTGGGAAACACGGACAAGCTGCCCACCTGTGACAAGTGTGGCTCTGGGATCGTGTAGGTTTTTATCTTTTATCAAACTTTAAGACGTTTTTTATCTTTATCAAACGTTAAGAAGTTTTTATCTTTTATCAAACGTTAAGAAGTTTTTTATCTTTTATCAAACGTTAAGAAGTTTTTATCTTTTATCAAACGTTAAGAAGTTTTTATCTTTTATCAAACGTTAAGAAGTTTTTATCTTTTATTCACTGAAGACATGAAGGTTTGTTTTGAACACCATTTGTTTTAAAAGAGTCGTTAAAGTCACAGTAAAAGTTCTGATGGGTCTACCCCAGGCCTGGGACCTGATCAGAACTAAAACTATACTTTGTCTCCATCTTGTGGCTGAACATAAAGTTACTAAATGTTTAAAAGTTCACAGGATACTTCATAAATCAAGTTTTACTTTGATACAAATCTGACAGAAGCTGAGAGTTTTTAAAAAATAAATAAAAAAATGTAATAATTTTTTATAAAAAACTAAATGCAAAACTCATTCAGTCCTGAACCTGAGTGACGAGAGGACAGATGGTCCTGTCAGTCGGGTCAGAATTGACCTCTTTCTCCAAACTGAGGGGTTCAAAGAGCTATCTGCTGCAGGTAAGATACTGTTTATCAGCTCTCCTGCTTTAAAATGTCCCTTTAAAGACAGTCAGGAGGACAAACTCTACAGATAAACTCACTTTTCACTAAAATACTTGAACCTTAAACCAGTTTTTGACCGACCTGGTGTCCACTCAGCACAGGGAGTTTTCTGGACCACATGTGGTGCGGGTCAGGCTGTCATGGCTAATGCTAATGCTATGGGCTAATGCTAGCTGCAGATATGAGCTGTAACTGTTTTAAACTAATTCATTGCGACGTTTCAATATCACATTATGTGACTCCTGTTTTATTGTCGGATCAAAACTGAAAGTTTCACAGTTTTAGCTTTAGAAAACAAAGCATTTTATGGCCACGCTTAACTTTAACTCCCAGAAAAAAATTGTTTCATTCAGTAATGATGTATTTTTTTATTTGTTCTTCTTTTGATTTGTTTGTTTATTTGTCCGTCTTGAAACTGTTGAGGGTTAAAGTGAGCGCTCGTGCAGATTTAACTGAAGCTGAAGCCTGATCTCAGCACCGCGCCGCTCTTGTTTTATATTTTAGTTAGATTTTCTCTGATTTAAAAGGATTTCTGTTTGTATTTTGGCCCCTCAGGGGGATGCTGGTGAAGCTGAGGGACAAGTTCCGTCACCCGGAGTGCTACACGTGCACGGACTGCGACCTGAACCTGAAGCAGAAGGGACACTTCTTCGTGGAGGACCAGATCTACTGCGAGCAGCACGCTCGAGAGCGGACCACCCCACCCGAGGGCTACGACGTCGTCACCGTCTTCCCAAAGTAGAGCCGCCAGCTACCGGGCCTGGGACTGACCCCGAGACCCAGGACTCAAGACCCAGAGACCCAGGACTCAGGACCTGGTCCTCCATGTCGTTGATTTGCACAAATCTTTTTAAACCTGATTGGATTGTTTCTAAGTATTGGAGCCGCTCCATGTTTCACAGTTTTTTTTATATGCTTCAAATAAGTTCCCTGAATAAAAGTTCATGTTTTTAATGAAAGAAACATTTTTATACAAAAAACATCAAACATACCTGCCAAATAAATAAATAAATAAATAAACATTCCAACAAATTGTTCTTTGTTTTTAACATTAAAACAAGAAGAATTGAACAGATCTAAAGAGAATTTTTACATATTTGATTATAGATCCTGAAAATCTCAGCAGAGACTCAAACTGTGACGAGTTTGGCTGAGGACGACTCTCAGCTACTACCACACATGATTCATGGTTTAATGTGGGKGAAGTATCCATCAGCTGTTTAAATTGAGGCGACTCTAAAGCTGATTTCCTTCAATACATTGATTCACAAGTTATTTTGCTAAAACAGGTAAAGTGATCAACCATCTCCTCTAGTTTTCCTGGCAGTCAGGGGGTCCAGGTGGTCCTGACACGAGTTCCTTCACAAACTGACTTGAAGTATAAAACAGGAAAAACCTTCGGCTCGCCTTCTGGGAATGCCTCACTGCCGGTTTCATCGAGGTAACCGTGAGAGTCTGATGGAGATRAGTCCCAGTCCACAGAGGAGACGCTGGATGGACCGCTCAGACCCGGTAGCCCCTGCGGACCATCGGCCAGGCGCAGAGTCTGGGTCAGGGCCCAGATGTAGTTGCGGGCGAAGTGGAGCGTCTCGATCTTGGTGAGCTTGGCGTCRTCGGGCAGCGCCGGCAGGATGTCCCTCAGGGCGTCCAGGGCCGAGTTCAGGTTGTGCATCCGGTGGCGCTCCCGGTCGTTGGCCTTCAGTCTRCGCCGCCGCTGCCCACTCGGCCCACCCTGCTTCAGGGGTCTTGCAGAGTTCTGCTGTTTCGGGGACGAGTTTTCACCGGAGTTTTGGACAGAAAACCTGCAGGACGTCTCTTCAGGTGTGCGGCTGGTTTTAGGAGACATTCTGTAAAAACCAGAACATGGATCAGGTTCAGGTCCTGCGTTGGGGTCCCCACACGGGGTGCCACATTAAACATTACAAATATATTACTATATATATATTTTTTTTAATTTTTAGCAGTTTAATAACGTCTGTTTTCAGATCAAATTTTTTAATTTATTATTTAAAGCAGGGGTCTGCAACCTGCGGCTTTGGGCCAGACATGGCCCGTCTGAGCCTCTGAAATGGGTCCCTATAGCTGACAGAACCTGAAGCTAAATCTTTTGTTGTCAGAAATTTAAAATAGAAAACACTAATGTTATCCTGCTCTAACTATTTTAAATACTTGAAAAAAATGTCAGCAGTGAGAACGAAACAAAGTCAACTTCCTGTTTGAACAGATGAGTCGACGTATCTGTCAAAATAAAAGCTTTCCGTCGTTACTCATGTTTTTATTAAATGCGTTTAAAACTCAGTGATCAGTTTTACTTTTCTCCATCTGAAAATTCTGATTCTAAACATTTACGCAGAACAAAAACTAATTTTTGCACGTCTATTATGATGCCAAATAAACTGCATTATAGCGCGACCCCCCCCCCCCCAGCACTGAAAGGGGCGGGACAGAAGGAGGAGGTGGTTCTTAAATGGACAGAGGCCAATTTCAAGGCATTTAGAAGAGGAAGTGATGAGAAGACAAGTTTATTTTCTATTTAAACATAAAAACAGCATTTTAATAACAACTAAAGGTGACATAGATACTTTATTATGGTATAGTATTTAAATATATGCCTGAGAAACACATAATAGTGCCCCTTTAAAACATTCTAATTTAATATTTAGCTAATTAAATGCACAAAGGTTACGCTTTTATCACAAAACTTTAAGGTCTGCGTTTTTTAACAAATTGTTGTTCACTTTTTCTTGTAGGTTAAAAGTTCATTTTCAAAACAAAATTTTAAAGAGCATTTAATAATCAGGCATGTTCTGTAGAAACTTTATTTAGTAGAAAAAACTGTTGGTTTTTAAACTTTCATGTATGGAAACATGAAAGACTTTTTCACAAAAATTTCAAACCTTATTTAAAAAGCTTTTCTTATGCCTTAATATTTCTTTATTATTTCTTAATACATTTGATCACAGTCCATTAAAAATAGCCCTAATTTGAAAAAGCTTTTATTTTGAAATAAAAATGTTCTCTTGCAGAGACTTTTCTGAGGTATATCAGCTAAAATCATGACATMTTTTTTCAGCTGGACTGTCATCAGCTAAAGTTTGATCATTTTTATTCTTGTCAAAATAAAAGTTTTGATAAATTTTGTTCAGTTTTAATATTTAAAATATCCAGCRGGCATGATAAAAATGTAAGAAGGGCCATATCTGGCCCACAGAACTTCAGTTTGACTCACTATATAACAAAGACAGAAAAACTTTAATCTAAAATTTGGTCTAAGCTCTATTATTTTAACAAAAGCAGCTAAAAARTCTCAATTCCCAGTTTTTCATGTGAGCCTGAACGCATCACTGATTAAAAAACAAATCATTTCACTTTTTTCTTTTTTTTTAAGAACTAAAGTAACACTTTAAAAACACATAAATGTGGACTTACGTTGGTGCTGCTGTGAGGAACAGACCGGAAGTGGTGAAGGCGGCAGAGCGCGTGTCTGTGAGGGATGGATGCGCATCTCTGGCATTTTATGTCCTCTTTATCTTATCTTCTGCGCGTGGTCGCCTGAACCAACAGCGTCTGTCA
>NW_013952637.1:732923-734961 GCF_001266775.1 Austrofundulus limnaeus
CTCCAGGTGTCCCCGATGGACTGGAGATGTCTCCAGGTGTCCCCGATGGACTGGAGATGTCTCCAGGTGTCTCTGATGGACTGGAGATGTCTCCAGGTGTCCCTGATGGACTGGAGATGTCTCCAGGTGTCTCTGATGGACTGGAGATGTCTCCAGGTGTCCCCTCCTCTCACACTGGAGACAGCAGCTGATGAGACAGCGTCAGTGAGAAAACTGCTACAACAAAGACGTGTCTTGTTTTCTTTGTGTTGRATGATTGTGACTCAGTATAAAAACYATRAATCAGAGTTWTGGTGCAAAGATGTTTTGTCAAAATCACAACAGTATCTTAAAACGAGACAACTCAAACATTACGCTCTGTCAAAGTAAAAAAGAAAACATTTTGAGTTTGAGATTTTTTCCAGGATTAATGGGAGAAGTTATTATSTCAATTTTAACCTCAGTGTTTTGACTTTTTTTCCCAAATAATTTTGAGAATAAAGTCAGAATTCTGAGTTTTATATTTTGGATTTTGCGATCAAGATCACAGATTTTAATCAGAATTCATAGTTAATTTTTTTTCCATTTTTTCCTCAGACTTCAGAGGTTCTGAGATTTAAATCTGAAAAAAAAAATCAAATGAATTTAAGTCAGTGTCTCGACTTTAATGTCAGAATGTTGAGATTACGCTCACAATGATTTGAAACTAAAAATTCACAGTCACTTTTTTCCCCATTTTCTCAGAATTCAGACATTCTGAAATCAAAATAAATCAGAATTCTGAAAAAATGTAAATACATAATATCAAAATTCACTATTTTTTTAGACCTTTGTGATTCTAATTAAAGTAGGAGTTCTGACTTGAAGGTCACACTGACTTAAATCTCAGAATTCTCAAATTAAAATCATAATTCTGGCTTTAATCTGAGGATTCTGGCTTCTTCCTGGGAATTCTGAAAAGACAAAACAGAACTGACTTTTTTCTGGTATTTGTGGGGGAAAAAGATAATTCTTTGAATAAGTTCAGACTTTGAACTTGTTTTCTCAGAGAAAAAGGCGAAATTCTGGGACTTGAAGGTAATAAAACAGGGAGAAGCCACGACCACTCAGCTAGCTAACGTCACTGATCTGTACATCATGCGGAGCTGACGGCCCGCAGGGATTTTTCTGGACACATTGTTGTCAGATCTGGACATGCGCAGACGGCGCTGCGCAGCCACGTGAGACCCGACGCTGCTTCCTGAATCAGAGCTAGCTTGTTTCAGGGGATTATTTAGTAGCATGAAGACGTGAGCSGAGGACACAAAGCAGGCAGCCGGCCGGGATTCTTCTTTCCTTTTTGTGAAGTAAACAAAAACAAGACTTCCGGTGACATTTTATTTATCGACAACATGGATTACTGGGTAAGTTTTCTCCTGTTTTATATCCGGAATAATGAGTCTGTGGCTACAGACGACTGAAGGACTTGTTTATTAGTGAAGTCAGCTAATAATGAGTTTTATGCTAATGTTGGACAAAAAAACACAAACAACAACCTTTGGGATCACAATCTAAACACTTTTAAACATGTAAATATAAAGATAAAGTTTAWATATGTTATATAAAATCATTTTAATCAGGTGTTTATTAGATTTTAATGTTATTTATGTGCTGATGAGGTTGTTTGTTATAATAAACACTAATTTAATGATTATATTCAGCAGAAGTTTATTATTATTATTATTATTATTATATTTTAAAGATGTTTGTGAAAGATGATTATCAGCAGTTTTTCAGTCCAGACTGCTTTAGATCCATCTGAGCAAGAAGAACCAGATTTATTAGTTTTTATGGCTGCAGACTGATAGAATGAAACCTGCCAGGCTTATAAACCTGAAGCTAAAGGCTCTTATCTGAGGTGTTCCAGGTTGACCTCATGTTGGACAACAAAGGGTCTAATTTCAGAATAATCTCTGGCTGTAGGAGGAGGTGGCGGTGGGGGGGCAGCTCACTGATGTCGTGCCGCGTGTGCAGGAACCCTGCCTGTTCTCCGCGGGCGAGTTGGAGGAGGGTCCAGGCC
>NW_013952637.1:738001-739422 GCF_001266775.1 Austrofundulus limnaeus
CTTCAAACATGATTCAGTGACAAACTGCTGACAAAACACCACTAAATGCTCCCCTTAACTTTCTGTCCAAATATGTGTTTTAGGAACCTCCTGATAACCATATGCTTTCAATAAACTGGACAAATACACTCGGGAGATAGGAGATGGTGGCTCGCCGTTATAAAAAAGGCACGAAAAGGTCTAAAGTAAACGGAATATTCCCGCTTTACAAAGAATGATTGATGTAAAAGCCGCGTGCTGGATGTTGGACAGGTGCGCGCTCAGGGCTCTGCTCGGCTTTTTTTATTTTCCTGTCGCGTCCCGCTCCTCATGCAAAGTGTGGGCAAACACAAGAGGCCAAATCACAGATATGGAGGCAGAAAGTGATTTAACAATATTTAACAATAAAGCAGGTGATGATTGAAACTTCCTTCCTGCTGCTCGGGTTTACAGTCTCTTCTGCTTATTTATGAAACGAAATCTATTTATTATTATTTTAGCAAACAGAGGAACCAGGTGGGGCTTTATGTCCCCCGCGAGCTTTTTGTTTGAAGGACGTTTTGAGGGGGGACAATCAAAGTCCAACAACTCGCTGACCAGATTGTTGTCATCCTGAACCGGCAGCGGAGCCTTTCAATGCGCCCCCTCCCCTCCCCTCCCGCCCCTCCCGCCCCTCTCCGCCTGGCAGAGAGCTGTGAGGAGGAGGAGGAGAAAAGAAAACTTCTTCAGGAGACGAAAACCATCTTAAAACGTTTAATTGCAACCCGGATGCCATATGTAGTCCTCTTGTGAGACCCGGGCAACAATGTGAGCGCCGTGGAGTGCGCCTTTGGAGACGTGTGCGCCTTTGGAGAGGTGCGCGCCGTGGTTGACCAGCGTGACCCCGGAGACACTTTACACAAGAAGTAATTCACTTTTAATGTGCTGCGGGCTTTTCCTTTTCACGGTGCCACGCTTTGCAGCGCCTCAGAAGGCAGTGTTCGCCAATTACAGGAGCCTGCAGGGACAAAAAACACGACAACAAAAACAAACACAAAAAGACTCTTTTAAACCTAAAACTGTTCTTTGTTTTTACTTGGAGATGTCTCCACGTGTCCCTGATGGATTGGAGATGTCTCCAGGTGTCCCCGATGGATTGGAGATGTCTCCAGATGTCCCCGATGGACTGGAGATGTCTCCAGGTGTCCTTGATGAACTGGAGATGTTTCCAGATGTCCCTGATGGACTGGAGATGTCTCCAGGTGTCCCCGATGGACTGGAGATGTCTCCAGGTGTCCCTGATGGATTGGAGATGTCTCCAGGTGTCCCCGATGGACTGGAGATGTCTCCAGATGTCCTTGATGAACTGGAGATGTCTCCAGATGTCCCTGATGGACTGGAGATGTCTCCAGGTGTCCCCGATGGACTGGAGATGTCTCCACGTGTCCCTGATGGATTGGAGA
>NW_013952637.1:741266-743142 GCF_001266775.1 Austrofundulus limnaeus
ATGACACAATGACATGCCATACAATGTTAATTATGATATGACCTGCCATATTTTTTAATTACATGACACAATGACATGCCATACAATGTTAATTATGATATGACCTGCCATATTTTTTAATTACATGACACAATGACATGCCATACATGTTAATTATGATACAACCTGCCGTATTTTTTAATTATATGACACAATGACATGCCATACATGTTAATTATAATACGACCTGCCGTATTTTTTTAATTATGACACATTGACATGCCATACTGTTAATTATGAAACAACCTGCCATATTTTTAAATTAGATGACACAATGGCATGCCATACATGTTAATTATAATACGACCTGCCGTATTTTTTTAATTATGACACATTGACATGCCATACTGTTAATTATGAAACAACCTGCCATATTTTTAAATTAGATGACACAATGGCATGCCATACTATTTAATTATGATACAACCTGTCATATTTTTTAATTATATGACACAATGACAGGCCATACAATGTTAATTATGATACGACCTGCCATATTTTTTAATTATATGACACAACGGCATGCCATACATGTTAATTATGATACAACCTGCCGTATTTTTAATTATGACACAATGACATGCCATACTGTTAATTATGATACAACCTGCCGTATTTTTAATTATATGACCCAATGGCCTGACATACAATGTTAATTACACAAGTATTTTAATTAAATGATACAACGGCATGCCATACTTCATGAATTATATCAGTTTTTTTCAAAAGTCAGGGCTCCAGGTGGTGCTAGGGGGCCTCAGAAAGCTGGAGGGAAAATAAGAAAGAAATCAATCATTGTTTTAAAATAAAATTTATGGCTCCAGTTTATCTCCGCAGATACCACAGATCTAATCTGGATCTCCACGTTCCAACGAGCAGTTTGGGCTTTCACAATTCTCTCGCCTGTCGAGACGATTTAATAACGCTACGGTTAAACCTCATGTTTTGCAGCAGATCTGGCCAAACCTGAATGAGAAGATTATTCTCCAAACAAATCGTCGCTTCTCCACCTCAACAACAGCCTCGTTAAGCATCTCATCGTCTGATTGAGCGACATTTGAACGTTTTGCTAACACAACATGTAACCGGCCGCTCGGACACGTGTTGCAATCTGAACCTTTGAATCTGAGGTGGAGCGTCTCCGTTGTCGAACTGCGTGAGAGATAATAGAATCGAAGAATTCTGCTTCCTGTCAGGTCTTTTACCTTCAGAGGGGCTTTTATTTTGAAAGCTCTGTCAGGTTTTCTCTGGTCGGGAAGATTGAAGTGAATTAAATATTTAGATGTGAGTGGGGTTGGAGGAAGAAGGAGCTCAGTGTCTTTTCTGCTCATGGATGATTGCATCACAGCTGGATGAGTTGTTGGTGGGCGGAGCTTAATGCCTGCCTCTCACCTGGTGGCTCTGAGCAATGGCTTCTGATGTAAGTGACGTTTACTGTGTGTGTGTGTGTGTGTTTGTGTGCAGAGTGCCTTGCAGGTGTATCTGGAGATGGTCCTGCTGTACCTGGAGGAGGCCCGGCGGCTCGTTAACTCCCGCTGCGCCCACCTGGAGGCGTGGCAGGTCATCGGGGCGTCGGTCGCAGCCACGCTGGGGGCCGTCTGGCTCCGAGGAGTTCTCTTCCAGCAAGAAAGTAAATTTATCTTTTTGAG
Source organism: Austrofundulus limnaeus (assembly GCF_001266775.1). Classification (NCBI taxonomy): domain Eukaryota; kingdom Metazoa; phylum Chordata; class Actinopteri; order Cyprinodontiformes; family Rivulidae; genus Austrofundulus; species Austrofundulus limnaeus. Next base: position 742,955 of record NW_013952637.1, read on the forward strand.
CTGGTGAAACCAGTTTTCTAGGTTTTGATAAAGTTCTCATCCTTGTTTTGTCTTTGTTTTTACGGCTTGTCGTTGTTCTGAACTTTGCTTCAACTTTTTTATCRTCCTTGCGCCGCTTATCTGAGAAACTGAGGAGAAAAGTGATAAAAAGTTTCTCGTCATCAAACTGCAGCTCTTCTGTCTCTGCT
>NW_013952637.1:743286-752128 GCF_001266775.1 Austrofundulus limnaeus
GAACTGAGGCAGTTCTGAAGGCAAAACGGGGTCCAACCCGTTACTAGCGTGGTGTACCTAATAAAGTGGCCGGTGAGTGTAAGTTCAATGTCTGTAAAACTGACTGAGTTATAACCATTTATGTGTTTTCTAATTTCAGACTGACTGATCAGTTGAAAGTGTTGATAGAAGTAATACTTTCTGAACATTTAATTAAAATGTGTCCGGTTGTTCACAGGCCATTTTGATAACAAACAAGCAAAAACATCATCTGMTTTTGCTTTTTCACGGTGGGAATAAAACTGTAACTTTTTATTAACGTAGAAAAACAATTGGCACATAACGACCCTCATTAAGGCAAAAAAAAAAAAAAAAAGACCACTTAATGTTTTCTGTAAAAACATCTGGAAGGTTGCCAATTCAGTTATTTTATAATTTTCTTCAGCTAATTTAAGTTTTTCCACCACAGACCAAAAACTACAGACCAGTCGCAATTATCACAATGAAACCAAAGTTTTCTTTGGATTTTCAGACACGTGGTCACATTTTTCCATGTCGGGTCATCTGATGGTTCGTTCACATCAGAGACGCCTGGTCCATGAAGGTGGCCATTGTGATGTCCCGCTGAGATAATCCCCCACATTCATGTGTGCTGAGAGTAATCTGGACCTAAAACAGAGGAAACAAAGTTAACAGTCACATGACAAGGTGATACTTTGCTTTAACCAGAAAAGTTTTCACTTTAATCTTTCACCAGACAGAAAACTCATAAACATGAAATTCATTTTTGATTTTATTTAATAATCAGATAAAATGAGTTAGACCATATAAACGGGTGCTGTTAATTTTTTTGGATTGGTTCACTTTATTTTTATAAAAAAATTCTATATGTTTTTCTTTTTACTGACAGGTTTACAAAATCTACATAAAAAAGACAATATCCACTTTGTACTGAACCAACAATTTTTGGAACCCGAGTATGCGCACTGCGCAGTACACGGAAGTAAAGCTAAGCCACGCCCACTCCCCCCTCGCACACCATCATGGAGGTTTTTTTTAAACAACTAAACGTGTAAGAAAATTAATATTTATGAAGTCAACAATAAGGTAAGAATACCTAGGTGTTTTTTGAATGAAGTTGACACTGATAAAAACATTATTGACCGCCTTATAGAAGCAGGTAACTCAGCAAAACCAAATCTTTCAAGCTAGCGGTTAGCATTGTAACACAACTAGCCAAAACCGGAAATTAGAAAAGTGGCGGTTTAGTCACAACCAAACATTAAATTAAACGTAGAAGAGTGTTGTTGAAGTTTGTGTTGCTGAGATTAAATAACAGCAGGGAGCGATCAACGTAGCTAGCTAAAGGCAGAGCTAAAGGCATGATGTAGCTACAAAAAGCTTTAGGTTCATGAAASAAGTCTTTGTCCAGAGTCTCATATCGTAAATTTTTTTTTTTACAGTTTACAAATAATTGTGTGCATTTTAAAATATTTGCTACATAATTACAACTTGTGAACAAACCAAGATTAAGTCCGATTCTGATTCAGTTATTTTAATATTTTAAATTTTTGTCTTTTTGCTAGCTAGTTACTACCTTCTGCTAACTTTAGCTTTTAGCTAGCCTTTTTTTTTTACATTTAGTTACTATCCTGCTAATTGTGCTTTTATCTAGTCTTTTGATGATTTCCTCTAGGCTTTTGTTACTTTTAGCTTTTAACACTTTGATATACAGGTAGTTGTTTTCAGCTAGCCTTTTTTATTAACCTTTAGCTACCTTGAACTAGGCTTTTACTACTATTATCTTTTAGCAGCCTTTTGCTATTTTAGAGTTGATGACTCATTTCCCACTTTTAGTTTAAGCTACTTTTTCCAGTTTTTAGCTTTTAACTAGACTGTAACTTCTTTTAACATATACCTCAAAATTTGCTTTTAGCTAATCTTTKCCTACTTTAAGCTACCTTTTGCTGTTTTAACTTAGAAATTCAGCATTTTTTTAGCATAGACCTAGCTTTTTGGTTTAAATTATATTTTTCTACTTGACTATCACTTCTTTCAGCTGCTTTTCTTTTAAGCTTTAGATATCTTTTTTTTGTTTTAGTGCTGTTTTTGCTTAAATCTTTTGCATTTTTTGCATTTACCTAGCTTTTTGCTTTAAATTARWYTTTTCTACTTGACTATCACTTCTTTCAGCTACTTTTCTTTGAACKTTTAGCCATCCTTTTTATAGGTTTAGCTTTAAGCTATTTTTTGCATTTTATATAGCTGCTTCTTTTAGCATTTGTCAGCCTTTTAGTTAGGCATTTGCTCCTTTTTATTTTGGCTAGCCTTTAGCTCTGTGACAGCTAACATTCTGCTCCTTTAGCCACCTTGTTTCAGCTGTAGGAACTCTGTTTTCTCTGTTATTTCAGCAGTCGTTCAGCAGCTGTTTAGCCTGTCACTCAGCGGTTCTCTGCTCAGTTTAGTACCTTGTTGTAGATGTTGAACCACTCAGGATGATGGTCCATCTTCTCAGCCTGTAAAGCCACTCTGGACATGAAACCAAAAGCCTACAAATACATAAACATTTAGAGCTGAGTCATCAAACGGAGTCGTTCAGATGTTTAATTGAACTGAAATATGAGAACCTGGTTGAAGTCTTTGAAAATGAACTCTTTATAAATGGCGTCCCGCCCCACGACCTCCACCCACTGGGCGTTGCGCAGCAGAGGGAGCAGGTGGGCCCTCTCCTCTTCGGTCAGACTCTGGATCTTACCCGCCTGGAGAGGACGGATCAGAGGACAGCAGGTTTCAGACAGGGGCAGGTCCACAAACACAAACTGTGATTGGCTGCACGCCTCTCCATCTGGAAACAATGAGCGGCTGCATTCCTGCTGCAGAAAACCAGCCGACTCTGGTTTTTAAACTTCCCCCTAATCTGGACTCTTCATGCAGGAGGTCCACAGTGATTGTTTGAGACTATTTCAACAAGCAGATGTCTCCACCACAGCCTCAACAAGATCAGTGACGTCATCAGGTATCATAGCGACTCTGTAATCTGATTTATCTGTGATGACCAGCTCACAAGCGCTGGATTAAACCTCCTAAACGCACGCAGCAACATGATCTTGGCTGAAAAAAAATGGCTGAAATTATTTCTAACAAACAAAAATAATACATATTTATTCATCTGATTAGTAAATCTGTTATAAAACCTAATTTAATACATGAAAGTGAGTAAATAACTCTAAATAATCAACATGTGAGGCAGTAGAACAGCCAGGTTGTACTCACCATGTTGGATGTGTATTTCTACACACTGGGAGTAACTGGGTGAGGAGGAGTTCGGCTCCTGCTGCCTGTTGCTCCAGTGAGCACAACTGGAGTTAAACCATCCACAACAGGAGCTCTGGGTCCTGCTTAGCTGCCCCAGCAGATGCCTGAGTGGAATTCCCAGCAGCTGAAAAGCCCSTTCAGTCTGTCAGCATCAGTTTAATCATAAAGTTGTCAGCTGACGACAGCCACATGATAGCAGTGTTTGCTCAGCGATGAGCGAAGGGGCACGCTCTGCTCTCGTCAAACACGAGCTTTAACCTCACTAAGCGCGTATCGACAACGCTGCCTCTGCTTGAACAGGTCAGCAGGTTAGAAAAGAGTGAGGTCAAAGGTTAACGAGCTCCTCCGGTGAACCCCGTGRCCTWATCAGGRAAATAAACTGGTTAGGAGAGTCAGAGTAATCAGGTTTTTACAGCTGAACGCAGGTGGAGATGAGATCAGGAGGGTCAGACTGGACGGGTTAACCATCACTAACACTTAAACACATTTTAACTGCAGAGCTGCTATCAGGCCTGTTATTTAGTAAACCTTATTTTACTAACTAAAGGGAACCACGACCTGTAACTTTAGACATGATGATAAATATTTACTTCAAATCTGAAACAAAGACTGTAAAAACACTGTAGGCTGTTTAGATTTTATATTTTTTAAAACATATTGTCACACCGACGGCGCTATAGTGTGAATGCTTCATGCTGAGAACTTAAGCTGAAAGCTGCTGACAATGAGCTAAAATATTTAATAGCAAAAGTGTTGATGCGAGTTCAGTTTGCAAAGCTGAAAGAAGCAAAAAAGCCTAACTTTGCAGAAAAACAGTAAAAAAGCAAAAATATCATAGAAATAGCAGAAAACAGCTACAAGCTAAAATAGCTGAATATAGCAGAAAACAAATCCAAATAAATTAGCAGAAAAAAGCACAAAAAGAAAAATAGCAGAAAGAAGCAGAACTATAGGTACATTAGAAGAAAAAAGCTACAATTAGCATAAATAAGCTAAAGGTAGCAGATACAAGCTGTAATTAACACCCAGATGGTGAAAATGCTATAAAAACTTTAAAATTTGCAGAAAAAAAGCATAAGAGTACAAAACGTGCCAATTTTTAGTAAACAGCTACAATGGACCAAATTTTAAGTAAAACAGCTAAATAGCTGGATTTTTTAAAATTAGCTTAAAGAACACAAGGATCACAAGTTTGCTGAACTTAGTAGAAATAAGTTGTAATAGCTACAAAAAACATATTTAGCTTAAAACAAATAACTTTAGCTAAATACAGCTGAACTTTAGCTAAAATTGCAGCAAAAAGCTGAATATAGCACAAAGCATCTGTAAGAAGCATAAGTAGCACAAAGTAGCAAAATAAGTAAAACAAAAAGTAGAAAAAAGCAGACTTTTAGCTGAAATAGCAGAAAAAAAAGCTAAAATTAGCTAAAAAAGTTGCTAAAATTTGCACAAGAAAGGGAAAAAGAGCAGAACCAGAACAAAAAGTGTAAGGTTTAGTAAAGATTTAGTTACATTCTAAATTATTTTAAGGATGTTGAAAACAGCTCCATTCATTTTCAGTGGCAACAAAGTGGCTGAAAAAGTGAAACAGCTGAAAAAGTATAAATAGCTGAAAGACCAAAAGTCATAACAGGATTGTCATAAATCAGCTTAACGTTTTGATATATGAATTGTTGAAATAGCAGAAAAATTGTAGAAAAGGAGTTAGATGCTAAAAAAATGTACAGAAGAAAAATCATCTCAATTGTTATGAAGTGTTTCACACAATAATGCCACAAAGCATTCTGGGTAATTGATAATGTTTACTAGATGCTCCGATTAAGGCTGAGAGCTCTGTACAGCTTTGGACAATAGCTTAAAAATTAACTAAAAACTTGTTTGTTAGCAGCGCTTGAGCTAATATACATATTTGTATGCATGTATTTATATATGTTTATGATGATATAGAGTTACACATGACTTATTTTTACTCTGCATTTTTTTCCTGTCATGTTAAAAGTTATGTCAGGGAGTGACAGACAAACGTGCGTGGTTACCATGGTGACCCTAACGAGCCACTAGAAGCTAATTTAAAATTTTTCTTTACTTTTCGAACAGGCCAGGCATCAAAACGTCGGCCGTTTTGTCAGCTGAGTTTATCAGAACAGGAAGTCCCGGATTATGATTTGGGTTTAGAGAAGAAAGCTGATGGATATTATTATTTACTGACTCAGCAACAAATCATCTCAGCCCCCGATGCGTGCACCTGAGAGCAGGTGAGAGGAACCAGCAGTGACCTTTGGCTGCTTTTATGTTGGTGTTGTAAAGATGAGGTGAGGGAGAGGTTGTTTTTCATGAAGCAACATGGAATCCAGCAGTCTGCTGCGTGCTGCGCTCACTTTGGTTTTTTTTGTTACCTGCAGCTTTGGACACCACGTCAGGACAGGTGAGCTGCAGAGTTTGTCTGTTGTGGACGGTGAGTGGTTTCCTTTTCAGGAACTGGAGGGAAAAATGTTTGAGTGGATTTGGTTCGACTGTCAGAGTCAGACCAGCTCAACACCTCCTATGTCGGAACGAAAACTCGAGAAATTATCTACAAAAACACAGCTGAGAGCCAAAAGACTGCTGAAAGTAGCTGAAACTGAGATAAAGCTAATGGAAGCAATACATAAGCTAAAGGCTAACAGGAGTGAAACATTAGCTAAAAGCCAAATGTAATATAAATACTACAATATTTACTATATTTATTTAAATACTACTGAAAGTAGCCAAAATGCTAACTAAGTTGCAAGATGCTAACTAAAAACTTAAGAATAGCATAAGGCTAGCTAAAGTATCAAAGCCTGGCTAAAAGTGGCAAAAAAAAACAACAAAGCTAGAAGGAGTGAAACACTAGCTAAAAACCAGATGTAATACAAATATAATATTTACTATATTTTTAATACTACTAAAAGTAGCCTAACTGCTAACCAAAAACCTGAAAATAGCAGAAGGTTAGCTAAAGCATCAAAAGGCTAGGTAGGAGTATCAAAAGCCTGGCTAAAGGTAGCAAAGACTAGCTAAATGCTAGCAAATTAGCAAAACACTAGCTAAGTGTTGAAATGCCAGCAAAATTTAAAACAGTAAAAGGCTAGCTAAAAGTACGTAAAGGCTGGATAAAATTAGCCCCCCAAAAAATTCATAAAGCTAGAAGGAGTGAAACACTGGCTAAAAGCTAATGTAGTAAAATACTATAATTACGTTTATTTATAATACTACTAAAAGCAGTCAAAATGCTAAAACCTAAAATATCAAAAGGCTGGACAAAAGTGTCAAAACTTTTCCAGAGGAGTGAAACACTAGCTTAAAGATAAATGTATAAAAATAGCTAAAAATAACAAAAATCTGCGAAAGTAACAAAATTCAAGCTAAAAAATAAAATATCAAAAGGTTTGCTGAACTTATTAACAGGCTAATTTAATCCTAAACAAAAKACTTGCTTACACTATCAAAAGGCTAGCTTGGAGCTAAATGTAGGGAACGACTAGCTAAAAACTAAAAGTAGCAGAAGATGATAAAATAGAACCAATACGCCAGGGCTGTTTAGCTAAAAACATTCAGACGCCAGAATTAGCTCAGGGGTCGGACACCATGTTGGGTAAATTTATGTTATGATTTAAAACTTTTTTTCCAGTTTTAAAATTAGTTTATTTTAAATGAACTCATGGGCGGACTGAGCTCACCTGTGGGCCGGATGTGGCCCCCGGGCCGACAGTTGAATCTGGGCTGCTGTAAAACAAAGAAGTTCAAACAAGTAATTATTGAAGGAACTGAAGAGATTTTAATGATTTTCTGTGKGAAAATGTAAATAAATAAATTAGTAGTTAAAGTACAGCTTTAGTGAGTCAGTAAGTATTTAATGAGTCAATCTGGATCTGGACCRGGATCAGGACCAGCTCCTCCACCCTTCAATTATCTTTTGTTTACGACGCACTAAAGGACTTGTGTTCAGTCCATAAACCAGATCTGCTCTGGATCTTTGCAGGACCTGCTCTGAAAATGGACCAGGCTCTGCTCACGTTTCACAACCAGCTGAACGAAGAGGTGCAGGTTTTCTACACAACAGATTTCTGCTACAAGGTGAGACRCTTCCTCCGTCTGCAAGACACAACCGGAAAGATTCATTCAGTCTGTCGACGATTAGATGAGCGTTAATGCTCAGAGCTGAAACTGAAGAGGCAGAACATTTGTTTAAAGCTAAAAATAACAAAACATTACTTAAAAGGAGCTAAATGTTGGCTAAAAACAACAAAATATTTGTTAAAAGGTGCTAAATTATAGCTAACAGGTGCTAAATGTTGGCTAAAAAGAACAAAATTATAGGTAAAAGTAACAAATTTTGTTACTTTTACCTAGCATTAAATGCTAGCTAAACCTAGCATTTAATGCTAGCTAAACTTCAATGGGATTTGCCTAATTAAATATTGGTTAAAGAAAATAAAGTAAGCTAAARGCAACAAAAAAGCGAAAAAGCAAAATGCTAATCAAAAAAGGCAAAGTATTATCTTAATGGAGCTATAAACTAGTTAGTAAGAGCAAAGCATTAGCTAAAAGGAGGAATATGCTAGCTAAAGAGAGTAAAACATTAGTTAAAAAAGTAAAATGTTTCCTAAAAGCTAAAAGGAGCAAAACTTTATTTTCAKTGAGCAATAATTTAGTTAAAAGAAGCTAAATGTTCGTTAAGAGTAGCAAAATGCTAGCTAAAAGCAGCAACAGATAAGCTAAAAGGAGTCAAATACTAGCTACAAACCAGAACTATCAAAACGTTAGCCGATACCCAAAACTATTGAAAGAGGAACTAATGGCTCAAAGTATCAGAATTGTAGCTAAAGCTTAAATGTACTAAAAGGCAAGCTAAAAGCTAAAAGAGCTAGCTTCATTATGTTTGTAGTAATGGTATGAGAAAAGAAATGATTAACGTTGTGTTTGTTGTTTTCAGTGTGTGTACCAGCACCTGGTTTCTGTGAAACCCGACAACAACAACTCATCTGCAACAATCAGCACCAGATTCACTCTGACCCTGCAGGTGCAGATCCAGACCCGGAACCACACTCTGTGCAGGTAACAGATTCTTAACGCTCGTGTCAGGAGTGTGACGGCCTCCAGTGATTGCATCAGCAGCCTGAGATTATTTACAGGACCGGAGTGTCATAGTGACCCACTTCCAGGACCTGAGTGATGTCCTCCGAGTATCGATCCGAGGCCTTCTGAGGGGTTAATAAGACCCGACCGTCTAATATTGATGGACAGGCCTCGTTAAAGCCTGAGAGCCATGGGTCCTTCAGGAACACCAGGATCTAAAGTGACAGTCGCTGAGACCTGCGGGGCCTTCTGTTCCGCTGAGGTCACCTGTAAACACGGTGCCAGAAAACGCTGAGTCAGCATTCACACAGATTTTCTGTTTATTCTCTTCTGTGTGATTTACAATCAAACTAAATCTGCTATTTTAGCTGTTTAAATATCAAAACGTTCAGCTCTTTCAGGCAAATATTATGACTTATAGTTTTTGTTGCTTTTAAAAATATTTAAC
>NW_013952637.1:752609-755088 GCF_001266775.1 Austrofundulus limnaeus
ATTTAAATACATTTTCTTAATAGAAAAACATAAAAACCTGCTTCTCAAGATCTGGTTCAGCATTCTTGCTATAGTTTTGTCTTGTGCTAATTTTAGCTTCTATTTGCTTTCTTGCTAATTTTCACTTTTAGAAATTATTTTGTTAATTTTAGATTGTAGCGTCTGCTTGCTGATTTTAGCTTGTTTTAGCAATTTAGCTGATTTTATCTTTTAACCATAAAGCTAACTTTAGCTTTCAACTACAGTTTTGCAGTTTTTTTAGCTTAGTTGTGCTAATTTTAGCCTGTTTTTGCAACTTACGTTTCAACTATTGCTTTGCTAAATTTAATTAGAAAATTCCTATCAGCTGATTTTAGCTTGTTTTAGCAGTTTAGCTWATTTTGTCTTTTAACTATAAAGCTAACTTTATCTTTCAGCTGTAGTTTTGCGGTTTTTTAGCTAAGTTGCTAATTTTAGACTGTTTTTGCAAGTTTCAGTKATTGCTTTGCTAAATTTAATTTGTAGCTTCCTATTAGCTGGTTTTACCTTTTTAACTACTAGTCTGCTATTTTTAGCTTTTAGCTATAGTTTTATGATTTTAGCTTAGTTGTGCTAATTTCAGTTTGATTTTATGCCTTTTATTGCTAATTATAGCTTCTAGCCACTGTAAAGTGTAGATAGACCCCTCATTAAAATCATGGTTGTGATTTTAATCAGGGATATATCTACAAAAGCCATTTTGGTGAATTAAAACTTTAGCTACTGTTTTCAAGCTTTCAGCTATGGTTTTGTTAATTTTAGCTTGTCTTTTAGGTTTTATTGAAAGTTTTTGAGATTTTAGGTTTTAGTTGTTTTTCAACTTTTAGCTTTTGTTTACTGTTTTATTATTTAACTAAATTTGGCTATAATTTATCTAATTTAAGATTTTAGTTACAGTTTCACAGATTCTGTGGCCATATACGTTTTAATGAATATATTATGTAAAATATATCCGCCCCTCACACTGTGGCTGCTGGATATGGGCCCCAGTGACCCCCGTGACTCTGAAAGGAATAAGCGTGTGCAGATAATGGATTAATGGATACACTTAGATGTAGAATTAAATCATTTTTTATTAGTACTATTTACACATTGAGAAGTTTATTGTTTTTAATTCGACTCAATATTTTTGTGTAGGTTTTAATTAATTCTTTACTGTTTTCTATTCAAATCCATTTATATTAAACGAATAACTATTAAGAGTTCCATTTAATTAATATTTACTCAATTCCAAACATTGTAAAATTTAATTAATAATATTGCTTCTAATCTGTTGCCTCACTTTTACTGAGTAGATATGGTGTATTTTTTACAGTGTATTGTTAATGTTTTTAGTTTAGCTACAATTTTGCTGGTTTCTAGGTTTTAGCTTCAGGGTTTTCGGTTTTGAATCAAAGCTTTAGCTGGTTGTAGCTTTTAAATTGTTCTGCTGGCGTTAGCTTCTAGCTAGCATTCAGCTTGTTTCCTGGTTGTTTGAGGGTCTGCTCAGTTTTAGCCTTTGCTTTGTTTGTTTCAGCTTTAACAACTCTCTGGTTGTTCAGCGTTCTCTTTGTATTTTAGCTGAAAAAGCACATTTTTTTTCCTGTTTTTGTTTACCCTCCTGGAGGTTTGGCTCCTGTGATCAATGCTGAGGTCTGTAACCAGACTGGGCTGAAATCGATTTCCTTTTTCACTTTGAAAAATCCCTGAAAGGGACAGCAGTATGTCATCCCAACAATGGATCAATACCAACATGTAATGCGTGTCCCTCTGGGCTGAAACACGAGACAATGAGACACAGCAGCTGCAGTTTGRGTCCGTGGCCAGCAGGTGGCTCTCCTGAGCTGAAGATAAACATTCATCATTTTTGTCTTTTATTGTCCATTTTTTATGAAAGAAGAGCCTCAGATAAAAGCTTTTATAGAGAGAAATAAACGTGAATGTTTCTCTGCAGGTGGAGTCAGACCTACGAGGAATCGGGTCACTACTCTGTTTGGATCCAGGTGGTTTACACTGATGCAGTCTGCAGTTTCTCTCTGGATAAAAGTCCAAACAATGCACATCTGCGTGAGTAGAAACAGAACATCAGCGCAGAGTTTCAGGGTTTCCTCAGTGGGTCGAGCCGTCGCTCCGTCCTCAGCCTTCGACTCATTTATTTATTTATATTTACTTATAAAGTTTATTCATTTAAAACAAAACAACATAAATTCAATATACAATAAAAATACAAATCACAAGTAAGGTAGCAGCAGCAGAAGAAGAAAAAACAAAAATTTCTGCCCCTTTTCCTCAAATAATTAAATTCAATCAAAAATAATTTCCATTTACAAAAACGTGCAAAAAATAAAAGAACACTGCAAAAACTGTCCACCTAACCAAGTTTTAAAATCTTATATCAACCAAAAAATCTTTTTGATCTTGTGTTGAGACTGATTTACTAAACAAGAGCTGATTGTGTAAGAATAATCATCTTGTTTTCAGA
>NW_013952637.1:755281-764511 GCF_001266775.1 Austrofundulus limnaeus
AAAACAAGATCAAAAAGACTTTTTGGCTGATATAAGATTTTAAAACTTGGTTAGGTGGACAGTTTTTGCAGTGAACAATAAAGGTTTATTTTACAATATGTTAAACTCATACATATTCCTCCAACAAATTAACCTTTATCATTCTCTTAAAAATACACAATGATCTGGTGTTTTTAACGTCCCGTCTTCACCTGAGTCAGAACCTCACAGCTGTAACGTCCCAGCACACCTCGCCAATCGATCAGAAAAGACTTTCTTGAAAAAGGATGAAAGGGAAGCTTTCCTGCCGGTTCTGAGGTCCCGTCTCTGAGCGGTGATACATTAGGGGAGTGTGGAAGGATTAGGGCGTAATGGGATTCTGAAAGCGTCTCTCTGCATAATGTACACTCCACTTAACAACACTGAGATTATGTCGGACACAGGGCTTTTAAAGCCAAGTAGCCATTATCCCTTCTGGCCGGAGTGACAGCACCTTTCACAGCAGGATGAGCTTCCATTAGCCCCGCAGACCGGTGATTACACCATCTCCCCTCAGAGACCGCTCAGGCTAAATAACCGTCTGCTCAGCAGCACGGCGCAGGTAGGAAAACACGCCGCTGAGGAAATCAGTCTCAGGTGGAGACGGGACGATTATCGGAAGAAATAAAAAAGGGCAATACGGGTTTGTAGTGTTAGATTATGATACGAAAGTACGTCTACAGCTGATTGAACCCAATTCAAGATGGCTGCCTCAGCCAACGCAAAAGACTCAAACTCAGGCTCGACAGATGTTGAGCTGAGGGTCTGAAGTGTTTGTAGGTTTTATTTGTGAGAACAGGGAGCAGGTGGAAGAGAAACTGGAGAGGAGTGAGCGTCAGTCCGGGCAGAACTCTGGGATGAAAGGTCAGAGATGGGCACAGTCCAGCTAATCCCCTAAAATCTACTAGTCTCTCATTTAGCAGATTAGCTTTGWTGCTAACTTTGGAAATTCATTAGCAGACTTGTTAGCTTCTGCTAAAGGAAGTTCTTCTGATTTTAAGTCCGATAAAAACATCACGTGTAAAACTTCAATTTGTATGTCGTTTATCCCAAATTAACTGTCCGCTCTTACAAGCAATGCTGGACGCGTCAGGCACCGTGTGTTAGCATGTAGCATCTTTAGCAGCTGAACTTCAAACTAAGAGCATCAAAAATAAAATTTAATATTTAAATAACAAATACGAAAATGACTATAAAATATGGTGGAGAAAGTATTTGCCATTTGTTGTTTGACCAACTTCAAACAGTATTTATAAAAATACAAACTAACTTAAAGAAAGGCTTTTATTCTGAAAGTATCATAAGTTAGACAGAGCTTTAAATCTGGTTTGGATTGGCYGGTTTGCCATAGATGATCCTGCCCACCTTCAAATTAAACCAATAGAAAACTAACAGTTTTGACAGCTGTCTTAGCAGTTAGCGTTAGCTTCCACTGGATTAGCATTTGCGGAGCTAAGATTCTTGTTTAGCGGATTAGCATTAGCTGAACTAAGAATCTTGTTTAGCGGATTAGCATTAGCTGAGCTAAGATTCTTGTTTAGTGCATTAACATTAGCTGAGCTAAAATTCTTGTTTAGTGCATTAGCATTAGCTGAGCTAAAATTCTTGTTTAGCGCATTAGCATTAGCTGTGCTAAGATTCTTGTTTAGCTTATTAGAGGTTAGTGAAGCTAACGTTTTAGTTAGCTGTGCTCACCACTGACTGGACTTCATCTGGAAATGTTAGCCCTTTAATTACTAATCTTATTCCCAGGTTTTCATCATTTTATTGCTTTTTTATTCCTTCCAAAACTTATGGCTTAGAATCTGCTGAGTCACCAGATTTGTTTTACTGTCATGGCCGCTCCCTTAAATCTTGAATAATTTCAGCAGTTTTGCCAACAGACAGCACAAAATAATACCCTCTGAGAAAATAGTTTTGGAAACAGAACTCTCTAATGATAACACTTTCCTCTTTAAAACCATTTATTTTGTGTTTTTTTTTCCAGCTCTTCTGGTGGTTGCGTTCCTCTTGGCCATTACAGCTCTCTTATTTGTGGTGGTGCCGTACGTCTACAGGTGTGTTTTAATTATTATCCAGAATAAAACACCTCCCTGCTTTGATCCCTCCCCTGTCAGGACTCAGCTTAACTTCCTTATTTATTTTTTTCGCAGGAGGCATTGTACAAAGTGCAAGAAAGCCATTTGCTGCCAAGATCCCCTGGACTGTGTGCAGAATGTAAGTAACACACTTCCTGTGACGGTCTCGTTTGTGTCACATCCTGATGAACGGCTTCAGATGAAACCGATCGACCAGATTTAGACCATAAGTTAATCAGAGGACTGAACTGAGGAAGTCCAGATAAATGATTTTATTCACTTTTCACTTCACTGACCACAGCTGTGCCTCCTTGGTCTTCATGATGCCTCCTGCTCCACCTCAGAGCAGGTGTAAACTAACAATCAACTAAAAATCACATTTATCTGCATCTTTCTTCCTGCCCTGCAGAAAACTATCTTTATGAAATGAAACCAACATTTTTGTATTTGCTTTGGCCGACTGCTCGGCCCGAGCCTCTCAACCAAACTCCCACCATGGAGCCGCTGTGAGACACTAATGGAATGATTGAAACGAATGTTAGAGGAGTCGTTTTGATCGGCTCATCTGTCCGCTGCCAGCGGTCAGCAGCAGGAACAGCTCCTCTCATTGTGCCGAGCAGGACGTCTCTGGCTTCCATATGGTGTTTGGGATGGCATGCAGATCCATCACCTCGTATTAGAGCCGGTGTCTTCCTGCTCTGGTCCTTTAAACTGCTGCAGGGAGGCGAGAGGGTCCGGCAAATCCAACCCAGAGGCAGCAGAGCCTCCAACTTTGATGAATCACAAGATGCTGACAAAACAAACCRCTGGAACTCAATAATTACAGGAACAATATCACAAAGTATTCAAAAGTTTTGTTTGATTTCTGGAGATCTTCTCAAAACCTCGAACTGAGCCGTTAAAAAAAAGTTTGCACAAAAAGTTAGCTTCACTAACTGCTAATCCGCCAAACAAGACTTAGCTTTAAACCGCTAAATCAATAAAAAAATTAGTGGAGGTTAACCGCTAATATGACTATCAAACCTGTTGTTAGTTTTCTATTGGTTTAATTCAAAGGTGGGCGGGATCACCTCTGGCAAATCGACCAATTCAAACCAGTTATAGCTCCTTATTTGTGACACTTTCAAAAGAAAAGCATTTCTTTGATTAGTTAGTTAAGCAACAAATATAAAATATGTTTTCTACCATATTTTATACATAGTTTTTGTATTTGTTATTTAAATATTGCTAAATGTTGTTTTATTTAGCTGCTAAAGATGCTACATGCTAACCCACACTGTTGACCGACACATCCAGCACTGCTTGAAAAGGGGATTGTTTTTATTTAATTTGGGATAAACATCATAGAAAAATAAGTTTTACACTTTTAGTGGATTTAAAATTAGCAGAAGCTGGTTTAGTGGTAGCTGATGGGTCCGCTAACAAAATCCAAAGTTAGCATAAATGCTAATCTGGTAAATCAGAAGCTAGTTCCGCTATTAGCAGAACTGTGCCCACGTCTTTACAGACAGGTTATTTTATTAAATCCACAGACTTTAGGGGTAGTTGACATTTAGAAGATGTTTATTCAGACAGGAGGGATCACTTCCTGTTTGTCGTGATCACTTCCTGTTTGTCGTGATCACTTCCTGTTTGTTGTCTTAAACTAAAAGAGGAGGCTTGGAGGTGTTGGAGCATTCTCAGTTCAATGACTGACTTCCTGTTTTTACAAGTCTGATTGTCTTTGCCTTTAACTCAGTTTGAGATGTTGGTCTTAAAGTTTTTATAGAGGTGTTTTATTTTATTTTTTTATGATTATTGGCTCATTTTACTTACTTTATTGTTTTTTATGTTGGCTTTTATGTGTTTTTTATCAGTGTGCAGCACTTTGGATAACAGTGTTGTTTTTAAAGTGCTTTATAAAGTTGCATTGTCCGCTCTCTTTCAGTTCTAGAAATTGATTTGATTCTGAAACAATGAGCTAAAACTAGATTCAGCAGCTTTTAGTAATTTTAGCTAAATTTTTACTAATTTTAGCATCGACCTATGTTCGCTCATTTTAGCTACTGTTCTCCTGTTTTGACTTTTTAGCCACAGTTTTGCTCATTTTAGCTTTATCGTCCCTTTTAATGAATGTAGCTTTTGTATTGGTAATTTTAGCTGCATTTTTGCTAATTTTAGCACTAACATACGTATGTTCGCTCATTTAGCTACTGTTCTGCTGTTTTTTAGCTACAGTTTTGCTTATTTTAGCTTTAATTCCTGTTTAGCTACTTTTAGCATCTGTTCTGCTGCTTTTATGTTTAGCTTTGCTAAATGTAGCTTTATCACTGTTGCTCATTTTAGCTTTCTGTGTAGTTTATTTTAGCTACTGTTCTGCTGTTTTTTAGCTACAGTTTTGCTTATTTTAGCTTTAATTCCTGTTTAGCTACTTTTAGCATCTGTTCTGCTGCTTTTATGTTTAGCTTTGCTAAATGTAGCTTTATCACTGTTGCTCATTTTAGCTTTCTGTGTAGTTTATTTTAGCTACTGTTCTGCTGTTTTAGCTACAGTTTTGATCATTTTAGCTTTATTGTCCCTTTTAATGATTTTAGCTTTTGTTTTGGTAATTTTAGCATTAACATACATATGTTCGCTCATTTAGCTACTGTTCTCCTGTTTTTTAGCTACAATTTTGTCTTATTTTAGCTTTAATTCCTGTTTAGCTACTTTTAGCATCTATTCTGCTGCTTATGTTAAGTTTAGCTAAATTTAGCTTTATCACTGTTGCTAATTTTAGCTTTCTGTGTAGTTTATTTTAGCTACTGTTCTGCTGTTTTGAAATTTTAGCTACAGTTTTTCTAATTGAAGTTTTGCCGTCTGTTACGGTGGTTTGGGCTCAGCTCTCTGAAGGTCCTGAAGGAGGTTCTGGACTTGGACTGGACCACTACAGCTCCTCGGTTCTTGTCTCTTTGACCCGTTCTGATGCAGACCAGCTGCTGTGTTTGGGACCAGGTTTCTGTTGGAACCAGTTTCAGACAGGTGGACTCACATCCAGAACTGGCCCACCAGCTTTAGAGAACTTTCCATACCTAAGTCGTGCTGCCATGTTGGTTTTAGGGAGAAGAGGCCTTGACCTTTGGCCTTTGACCTGCTAACTAAGAGGAGTGTACTGAGATGGTGCTCATTGCACAGTCTGACCTTCGGGGTGAAGGCTGTCAGCTGCTATAATCTTCCTCTTCTGTAGAGCAGTGGACTCTAAATGACCTTTGACCCTTCCCGGAGGTCACTGCTGATGCTTTTCCATGGTAACACACATTAATCGTGTTTCCATCCAGTTGTTGAGTGAATTTTTATTGAACTTTTCAAAATTCGCAAAACATTAAATAAAAATTTGAATCTAGACTGTTTCCCTCAAGTTTCCGTCTCGACTGTTTGATGCGAATAAACGAGGCTACGCAACGCGTGATTACGTCAGACGACGCTACGCAACGCGTGATTACGTCAGACGACGCTACGCAACGCGTGATTACGTCAGACGACGCTACGCAACGCGTGATTACGTCAGACGACGGCGACAAGCTCTGCGGTAGTAAACAGGAAGTGAAACTTGCTAACTAGCAGAGGCTAATCATCTCGGGACAATGGAGCGATTTTTTTCACGAATGCCTTGCTATTGGGCAAGTTGTAATTATTCTATCTATTCAGCTAGTTCAGGCTATGTTTAACTCTGCCAACTTCCAGGACGAGGCAGGAAAGCGGAAACAGCTGAATGTCCCGTGAGGTAAATATGCGCTACATCAGAATTTATTCGGCAAACGTTTTTCCATCTCCCGTTTTGCGCATTAACTACTTAGCGAATCATCCAAAAACCACCTCAAGCGAGCGAAAAAACTATTTATCGAATTGAGGATTTTTTTTTCTCGAATTTTTCTGTTTCCATCTGACTTTTTTTCGCATTTTTAATGCGACACTTCTAAATGCGCATCAAAAAGCCTTGATGGAAACACGGTTATTGTTTTAATCCCTAGAATTGAAACAGGGTGAACATTTTACTTGTTTTGTTTCAGTTACTCAGCCTTTAAAACATAAAAACTTTGGTGAATCTAATCGACGGTGATGTTTCCTCTCGTTCGCAGGTCGATGGTGAAGCTGCAGATCAACCCGTCACCAAAACGTCACGTCTGCTGTCTCTGGACACTTTCCGAGGGTATGTCCATCGACAAGCTTCCCGTGTGTGAAGCCGTGGCCACACATTAATGTTTCTGAGCAGTGGGATGAAGATCTGCAGACCCCGTGTAATGAATAATTACTGGGGTCACAGTCTGGCCACGCGCTCCCCTCGACGCTGTTATCATCAGGCGGCGGTGGCTCTGGGCAGCGCTGAGAGGACCACGACTCTGGGCTTTGAGACAGAGCGGTCCTGTTGGACAGGAGGGCTGTGTCTGATTGAATCTGGGCTCCCTGCGAGCCCTAATTGTGGCCTGGGGCCGGACACAAAGCACGCCTCTCTGGAAACAGGATGCTGGTGTGGCTCCGACCGCCCCGTCGGCCAAATAATTGATGCGATAATACCGCCGACATATCAGCACACGTCCACGGGCCGCAGATCCACCGCCGAGCACGACCAGCTGATGTCTTTTTACAGCTGAAACCAGTAACGACTGCTTCACCCTGGAAGGTGACCTCGTTACACTTTAGACCAAAAACAGGTCAAACATAAAGGATTCATGATTAGTTGTAGCATTAGACTTATTTGATAAACATATATTTTAACTGTAATATAAAGACTAAAAAATACTGAAGGATGTTCAGTTTTTATCATTTTTAAACTAAAAGTTTAAAAATATATTTTAACACGGACAGGGCCATTTTATTTACACACAGTGCATTCTGGGTAAATGATGACGTGGATAGGTCCTCGGCTAGCGAGCTATATCCACCCTGAAAGTTAATCTTGGACAATATCTGTTGATCGACTCTTAAATGAAACCAGAGAGCGTTGACAGAGAGGAGAAGGTAGAAATGACTCAGCCTGGAACTGAAAATATGGATGGAGGACAACAGAGCTGCTTCATGGAAGAAGAACCTCAGCTTAGCCTGTTAGCTTTAGCTCTGACGCTGTATAGCCTTTATATGTAATAGCTCAGCGCTAGCGGCGAAACTAACAGCGTTCCCCTCTCTGTCATGTGGATGGAGGACCTCAGTGACGAGAGGAGAATGTGTAGCGCTGAGCTAATACATATATATGGTGATAGCATCGGGGCTAATGCTAAAGCTAACAGGCTAAGCTGAGGTTCTTCTTCCATGAAGCAGCTCTGTTGTCCTCCATCCATATTTTCAGTTCCAGGCTGAGTCATTTCTACCTTCTCCTCTCTGTCAACGCTCTCTGGTTTCATTTAAAAGAGTCGATCATCAGAAATATTGTCCAAGATTAACCTTCAGGGTGGATATAGCTCGCTAGCAGCCTCGCACCGAGGACCTATCCACGTCATCATTTACCCAGAATGCTTTGTGTGGAAATAAAATGGCCATCTGTGTTAAAATATATTTTTAAAAATTTACAAAACTAAACAGCCTACAGTATTTTTATAGTCTTTATTTTACAGTTAAAATAAATGTTTATCAAATAAAGTCTAATGTTACAACTAATCATGGATCCCTTTAAGTACAGTATTCAGTTAAAGTACTCCATTACTGTCCACAACTAAACAGCATCACCCAGTCCTGCTCCTGGAGGAGTCTCTCAGTTGTGAGACTACTGGTTTGAGTGATTGAAGGCTTGTGTAGACGAGCAGGACCAGGTGTGGACAACAGTCTGACACCTGTGCCAGGTGGTTCCCAGGACCTGGTGATGGTCTGGTTGTTCCCTCAAACATGTCAGTGTCTCTTCTCGTCAGGTTCTTTTTATCTGAAATGTTAATCTGAGGTTACAGAGAACTCGTCACACATTGACGTCCTGATTTGTCCCGTCCCTGATGAGACGTTTAATCAGGCTGAGGATGAATTGGACAGGTGTGTCCTCTGCCCTGCAGCTTCATGATCCATAACCCTGATGAGTACCTGAGAACAGACACATCAGTCAGCTGCCGTAAACCCCGACACGTCTTTGAGGAGCTGAAAGCTTTTCCTGCTCGTCGCTCATTCTGCGCCGACACGACGGAGGAGGAATGATGGCAGCTTCATTTTTCTAAAAGGCTTTGGATTTTAATCTCACGCCGCGTCGCTGAAAGCCTTTCACTGCTGAAAATCACAGTTAGTCGGTGGTGAACAACAGATGGAACAACTATTACAACAGAAACAGATGGCTGAGTCATTCTGCGTAAACGCTGACTCAGCTTTCACCGTTTCCTGGTTTACAGTTTCTTCTTTTTATTGGTCGTGTGTCAAAAACCCTCAGATGGATCAGTAACAGCAGACCGACTTTAATACTTTAATAATATTTAGCTTTAATGAAGTTCCACAGAAATCCATTCAAATCTTTTAGATTCCTTCAAAATATCATTTAAAAAAACATCTGCTACAGAAAAATGGCTGTTTTTTCTTCTTCTGCTACTTTTAACTCTTAGCTGCTATTCTGGGTCTTTTAACTTTTAGCTACTCTATTGCTAACTTTAGCAATAACTGCAGCTTTTAGATTATATGTAGCATTCTGCTATTTTAGCTTTTTGCTACATTTTTGCGAATTTTACCTACTGTTTTGCCAGTTTTAATTGTTCGCTAATTTTAGCTGATATTTGGAATCTTTAGCTACAATTTTGCTTATTTTTCCTCTAACATCCATTTTGGTGGTTTTAGCTACTGTTTTTGTAAATTACAGAACAGTTTTCTAGTTTTAGCTTTAACACATTTTGGTGAATTTAGCTACAGTTTTGCAAATTTTAGCTTTATCATCTGTGTTAATGATTTTACAAACTGTTTTGCCAGTTTTAACTGTTCGCTAATTTTAGCTACTGTTCTAATATTTAGAATCTTTAGCTACAGTTTTGCAAATTTTTGCTCTACCATCAGTTTTGGTGATTTTAGCTAATGTTTTGGTAATTTCAGAAACAGTTTTGCTAATTTTAGCTTTAACACATTTTGGTGATTATCGTTACGATTTTGCTAATTACAGATCTGTTTTGATGATTTACGCTACTCTTTTGGTAAATTAAGGAACAGATTTCTAATTTTAGC
>NW_013952637.1:766875-768328 GCF_001266775.1 Austrofundulus limnaeus
GTTTTGCTAATTTTATCTTTACCACCTGTTCTGCTAAATTTAGCTTGAACACATGTTGCTAATTTTAGTTACATTTTTGCTAATTTTAGCTTCATCTGTTTTGGTAATTTTAGCTACTGGTTTGGTAATTTTAGCTAATTTTTTGATCATTTTAGCTACAGTATTGTTAATTTTAGCTTTATCTGTTTTGGTGATTTTAGCTACTGTTTTGGTAATTTTAGCTACTGTTTTAACTTTAGCTTCATCATCTGTTTTGGTAATTTTAGTTACTGTTTTAACTTTAGCTTCATCATCTGTTTTGGTAATTTTAGCTACTGTTTTAACTTTAGCTTCATCTGTTTTGGTGATTTTAGCTACCTTTTTGGTAATTTTAGCTACAGTTTTGTTAACTTTAACGTTATCTGTTTTTGTGATTTTAGCTACTGTTCTGCTCCTTTCAGCATCAGCAGCCGAGTTTCTTCAGCTGAGTGTCTCGGCTGTGTTTTAGACTTTAATCATAATTAGTTTCAGTGACGAAGCTTAGAACCAAACAGCCGTTTTAATTAAAAAMCACCAACGAGCTGCGAGCTAATCTGGCTGGAGCTGGTGCCTTTGTCTGCGTTTCCATGGCAACTAATGGACACATTCGTTAAAATTTAAATAATGGCCTCTGTGCGTGCGTACCTGTGAGAGCCACAGAAACAGCACCGGGGGTTTTACTCCACTTTAATAACTCTTGTGAGACGATAGCGGCCGATTAAAATCTGGTATCAGCAGGTTTGGGCTAAAAGCTTGGGCTCACCTCTTAATTGAATCCAGCAGGAGGAAGAAGAGGAGGCAGGCTGGCTTCACCTTATCAGACCCAGTCAGAGAGGCCTGATGTCATCGTGGCTCCGAAAAACACAACCTTTTATTTGCTCTTCTAATTAAATGCAACATAAAAGCATGAATTTGTACGTTTCACAGCCGAAGCCTTGGCTGCAGCGTGGTGTCGCCTGATGGCCYTCCGCCTGGTTTCTGATGGACGTTTTTTTTTTTTCCATCTCCGTCTCCCGCAGCCTTGGCYGAGCGTTAAAAAGTGTTTCATATATTAGCAAAGTGTTTAGTCAGCAGATCTTTCTGCGGCGCTGCAGAGGACAAGTGTTCATTTCCTGAGTGATTCATAACATTTAAAACGACACAATAAAAGCATCATCTGTAACTTTAATTCATGAGCTATTATTCTATTATATTTTTACTTTTATCCTTTGTTTTATTTTTATTGCTGCGTCTTATTGTTTTTATATCTCTGATTGTTTCTCTGCAGCTTTGCACCGTTAGGCATTTTAGAAAAAATGTATTTATTATTACAGCAGAGCTGACGTGCCTGAAAAGAAGCTACGTGTTTCTTTCTTTTATTTATTTACAGCGGGTAAAATAAGTATTGAACACGTCACCATTTTTCTCAGTAAATATATTACTAGAGGTGCTAATG
>NW_013952637.1:768726-770326 GCF_001266775.1 Austrofundulus limnaeus
TAGCAGGACTCTACAGGTCCGTCTCTGTGATCTTAGTCCTTCAGGTCCACCTTCATGATCTTGGTCCATCAGGTCCGTCTTCATGATCTTGGTCCATCAGGTCCATCTTCATGATCTTGGTCCATCAGGTCCATCTTCATGATCTTGGTCCATCAGGTCCATCTTAATGATCTTGGTCCATCAGGTCCATCTTCTTGATCTTGGTCCATCAGGTCCATCTTCATGATCTTGGTCCATCGGGTCCATCTTCTTGATCTTGGTCCATCAGGTCCATCTTCATGATCTTGGTCCATCAGGTCCATCTTCATGATCTTGGTCCATCAGGTCCATCTTCTTGATCTTGGTCCATCAGGTCCATCTTCATGATCTTGGTCCATCGGGTCCATCTTCTTGATCTTGGTCCATCAGGTCCATCTTCTTGATCTTGGGCCATCAAGTCCATCTTCTTGATCTTGGTCCATCAAGTCCATCTTCTTAAACCAGAGGAGTTCTCCTTCAGCAGGTGTTTAGGGACATTGTCCTGCCGGAAGGTGGACCTCTGTCCCAGTCTCAGATCTCAGGATCTCTCTGTCCTTTAACTTTGAGCAGTTTCCACATCATGATGCTGCCACCGCCGTGCTTCACTGTGAGGATGATCTCAGCTCGAAGAGCTGTTTGTTTTATACCAGACGAGTTTCCTTTGCTGGTCAAGAACTAAAGTCTCATCTGATGAAATCCAGGTTGTAAACAATAAAACACAAATCAAGAGTTCWGATTATTAATCAGATTATTAATCCCATTTTCTTTAACTGGAAAATAAATGAGAGGAAAAACTTTGTTACGTGAAGTTTGTGAAGTTCCTGATTCTCACTCAGCCTCTGAATGTCTTCAGGTCTGACTGTAGCGGATCTCGTCATGCCCTGGTAGGTAAAGGTCTGAGAAGACCCACCTGAAGCCTCCGGTCCTCCATGTTTAAATAACACGGTCCTGTTCCCGCTGCCAGGATTGTCTTCATCATGGGGACTTCGGTGGTCCTGGCTTTCAGCTCCATGCAGAGGAGAGGAGTCAGCCGCCTGCAGCTGCTGCGGAAACTCTCCTGGAGGACGGTGGTCCTGATGATGCTGGGCTTCTGTTTCGTCAACTACTCTCCAAGAGACGGACCGTGTGAGTGCAGCAACGCAATTCAAGATGGCTGCCCCCAGCTAACCAAGAAGTTAGCTTCAATAATCACAAATCAGCTGAAGAAGAATCTAAAAATGCTAAACTGCTAATCAGGTAAAAGTTAACAGAAGCTAAACCGCTAAACAGAAAAAAAGCATTAGCAGAAGCTAATGCTAAACTGCTAAACAGAAAAAAGCATTAGCAGAAGCTAATGCTAAACTGCTAAACAGAAAAAAGCATTAGCAAAAGCTAATGCTAAACTGCTAAACAGAAAACACATTAGCAGAAGCTAATGCTATACCGCTAAACAGATAACACATTAGCAGAAGCTAATGCTATACCGCTAAACAGATAACACATTAGCAGAAACAAACCTATATCGCTAAACAGATAAAACATTAGCAGAAGCTAACGCTAAACTGCTTAACATATAAAACATTAGCAGAAGCTAACGCTAAAC
>NW_013952637.1:770995-776940 GCF_001266775.1 Austrofundulus limnaeus
GCTACATGCATTGTTGGACACCGGAGCAAGAGTCAATAGAATCAATCTACAAAGATCACGTCGCACCAACAGGTAAAGGAACAAGCACATCTGTATTTTCAAAATAATTCACCAAAGGCATCTACATTTTGTCGAAATCCTAGCTATATGAATAAATATATTAATATGTTTTTACACAAATGCTGTCAAAATGTATCATTCTGTTTGTGAAACAGATGGCAGCATGTAGCATATGGCTACACACAAAATACAAGTGGATTTTATTTTGAAATCAGAAGTTTAAAAAAGACAACAGCGATGCAGTTTCAACTTGTTTCCAGTCTGTCTTCAACAGAATGAATCTTTTTGCTCTGATTTTCATATTTATCACGGAGCAGAACCACATGCAGTGTAAACTGTGGGTAAGAGGGAATTGCTTTTTACGGCATAAAAATAAGTTTTACTCTTGTAAATTTTGTAGTGGACTTAAAATTAATAGATACTAATGGATCTGCTAACTGTTGTTAGATGGCAAAAAAGCTAATCCTCTTAACAAGAAGCTAGTTCTACTATTAGCAGATTAGCTAAACTGTGCACACCACAGTCAGCCGACATAAAAACACCAAAAATCCTGCCTCTTCATTTGTAACCCTGTGTGCACAGACCAGCTTTCACTTGTTAGCTGGTGATAATGGATGTTTCCTCTGTGGACGTTGTTGTAACTTGGTTAACTAAAAAAATATTGACTGTTTTTTTTTTCTGAGTCCAGGCGAAGAAAGCAACAACCAGCGTGGTAATGGACAATTACAAACAGCTAGAGTTACAGCCTTCGGCTCGGTGCAGCTGCCGGAGCTGATTTTTATTTATTTTTTAATTTTTACCATAAAGAGCAGTTTGGCCTTCGTCTCCAAGGACGTCCTCCCCTGCCCCCGCCGTTTGATCCAATAAGAGAATGGATTCACGTTAGCTCAGACCCTTTCAAAGTAAAAGCGGACAAAGGAGGTATTGACCTTTAACAGAAACGATGAATCGTTTTTGAAAATATCTCACCGTTTATCTCAAAACACAGTTTAATGTGACTCTTTCAAAATAAAAAAAATCAGCAAGAAACAAATCTGTAAATTAAAACAAGCTTTTATTTTTTTAATTAGTCAAAGAATATTTGCTGAAGATGACAGTGTTTCAGAACTGGACCACTACAGCTAATTAACTATTAAAGTCAATCAAATTCAAAATGGCCGCCATCTTGATAAAAACACAAAACAGCTAAAGATCAGTTACTTTTACAGATAATAAGCTAAAATTTGGTGTCTTTATAGCTAAATAGCTAAAACAGCTGAAATTTTCAGTAAAACTGCTAAAATGTAGTTGGAAATTGTTTAATTAGCATTAGAAAGCATAAGAATCATAAGTTTAATGAACTCAGAAATAACGTGTAATAGCTACAAAAAAATGTGTATTTAGCCTAAAAAAGCTAACTTTAGCTAATGACAGCTGAACATTGGCTAAAATTTCAGCAAATAGCTGAATATAGCAGAAAGCATCTGTAAGGAGCATAAATAGCACAAAGTAGCAGAAGAAGTGCAAGAAGTAGAAAAAAGCAGAACAGCAGCGCAAAGAAGCAGAATTTTAGCTGAAATGGCAGAAAAAAAGCTAAAAGTAGCAAATAAAAAGTAGCTAAAATTAGCACAGGAAAATGAAAAAGAGCAGAACCGGATCAAAATTAGGTTAGGTTCTGTAAAGATTTTGAAATATTTTAAAGGATTTTAAGGCTGTTGATTCATTTTCAGCGGCAAAAATGTGACAAAAAAAATGAAACAGCTGAAAAAGTATAAACAGCTGAAATACCAAAAGTCATAGCAGCCTTGGTGTAAATGAGCTGAACGTTTTGATAAATGAATTTATGACACTATTAAAATCACACTATTAGAACAGTAGAACTGATGTGAAAGATATTTTTATCCAGTTTTTTACAGTAAAATGTTATTTTGCTGCAGTCGTGTGGTTGATGGGTGGAGAGGCCAGAATAATAAATAATCAGGGCGGGGGTGTAACCTACATGTCATTAGTAAGAGCTTCCTCTTTTCCAGCATAAGGAGAGATTTCCGCCGTTTATCTGATCAGCTTGGATCAATGATGGGGATCATATTGTTTCACAGCACTTTGTGTGACAAAGGTCTTCAATTAACTAATGTGTAGATCCCCATCAATCTGTCCTCCAGATAGCTGAGAATCTGTGATTAGCTTGCACCCTGCCTCTGTCTGTGAGCCTCACGTGAGTCTTCACTGTGTTTGTCGACCGGTCCCAGTGTCCTGGTCCTGGCTGCGGATCCCCGGAGTGCTGCAGCGCCTGGGCTTCACCTACTTTCTTCTGTCTCTCCTGCAGACTTTCTGGGGCCGGACAGAAAGCCCAGAGAGAGAGGTGAGCGCTTCTGTCAGCTTCACTTTGATCAGCCGCTGCAGGCGGGAGGAGAAACACAATAAAGAGGTCTGAGGCAGCAGATCTGAGGACTGGAGATAGGATCGCACTGATTCAGACTGGTTGGCAACTCAAAACTGTCAAAATAAAATAATTTTCTTCGAGTTTTTGTGACCAAGTTCCAGTCTTTTGTTTTTCAGCTTGTAACAATCAGCTTATTATTAATTTCATACACATATCTTTCCAATAACATCTTTATCCTTTTGTTCATGATAATATCAGAATAAAAGCTCTTCTCGTCTCTTTGTTCCAGATTTCCTCAGCTTACATTTAGTCTGGTTATCAGTCCACTGTGCGTCTTCCAACATGGCGGACAGGAAGTTTGCCGCCCACGTCCCCCGCTTACATCACTGCCCCGCGCCGTAGGCTGTCCCACTCATTGATACATATCACTGGATTGGGCGTCACGTGACCTGGGCGTRGMTTCGCAAGGGGGATTTTTATGCTAATGCTAACGCTAACCATTGAAATCAATGAGCAACACGTAGCGCAGTGCAAACAAACACTTAATAAATATACAAATGTCACAAATACTTTGCTATAAACTACATAAATTGTTACATGTTTACAAGAGCTAAAAGGGTTATGTTTCACAGGTAAATATTACGCATATTTAACCAAAATTAATTATTTTAATAGTAAAACCTGTGTGCTAACATTAAAAAAGCTTTAATGTTTATGTTTAACCTTGTTTAAAATCGATTTTATCTGTTGTCAAATATATTATTTACAGATATTAAACATGTAAAATATGGACTTTTTTGGATTGCTGACAAGTTAGACAAAATAATTCAGAAATTATGATGTAGGCTCACCGATGACAGACAGTGATGTAATGATTGAGCATCATAAAATAGTCATGTTGTCAGACAGGTCGGTTTGTTCAGATATTATATTTTCTACATCCAGTATTTGTGTTTTTCAACATTTCCTGACAAAAAGAAGAAAGAAAATGTGCACCAGCTGTGGGTTGGCTTCAGATACAGCCTGTGTCTTTATGAAGCTAAAGAATAATTATTTTATATAAAAATTTATTCATTAAATTCTTTGTGACCTGAAATAATGAATTTTTTTTGACTGATGTTAAAATTATTGTAGTTTTTAGCAAAAACCTTTGTAAAGTACATAAAACTATCAAACAGTATAAATACATATCATTTTGTATTGTGTACTTTTGCAATTCTATAGGTGTTTTATTGAAGAAATATTTGTTAAACATACATACATATTAGGGGTGCAACAACACACGTACACGTATCGAACCGTATCGAACAGTGCTTTAGGTTCAATACACACTTGTATGGAACAAAACAGATTTTAAAATTTATTTTATCAACTTGTCTTCTGAAGATGCTCTGTGTTGAAGGATCAGTGGATCTGTGTTCGACTACTCCACCTAGGCTGCATTTTTGAGCGCAGATCCACTGAGAAACTTGCTGTTTCAGCAACATTTAATTTAAAAACTGTACTTTTGAGGTTAAACAAATGTTCATAATTAATTTAAATAAATTACAAGTTAAAATGGGCATGGAAATTTTTCTTTTTTGTATCGAAAAAAATATCGAACCGTGAGACTAAAGTATCAAAACTGAACCGAATCGTGAATTTTCTACATCGTTGCACCCCTAATACATACATATATATACAGTGTATGCACTTGAAAGATGAATTTTATCATTTTAGCTCATTGATTTGTATGAAAAAACCCACCTGTGAAATGCAAAATACTTAATTTAAGCCATTGTTAGTCATTTAAATTAGTTATTTGTTTCAAATTTCTATAACTATAAAATTCACAATTTCCTCAGCTTCATTTTGAACCATAGTTTGTAAAAATCAAGCAAGAAAAAAGAAATTTAGAAAAGTTTTTCATCAGGATGACACCTCACAGTCCATTGACCTTCATTCATTTTGTTGAGTCTCCATTGGAGAACAGAGCTCCAGTGTGAGCACATCCATGTAGCTAGCAACGCGCTAGCCACGCCCAATCCAGCAATATATATCAATGGTCCCAATTTACGGGCGCCTATTCGTGGCCAACAAAACCCCGAAAACGAGTATCGTACGCGGCCGACGGTATCCCAGAATTCATTTCACCGTCGACACATTAAACAGAAAAACAAAAACGACAAAGGTTCTTTTTTTTATTTTACTGTGGATTTTTTTTAATGACGGTTTGTAAATATACCACAAACCAACAAATAAATGCAATTTAAGCAACTTAACTGAAGAAAGTTTTGTTGTAATGGTATGTTAAATAAAATGCAGCTACAAGGACTGATACTGGAGCTAAAATGAAATAATTAATGTTTTATTTATTATTACGTCGGCCGCAGCCCATGATTGGAGACACGTTTGTGTTTGCAGCATCACTGGAGGACGTCTGCGCAGGACGTCTTCCTGTTCTGGCCACAGTGGCTGGTCATCATTCTGCTGGAGACCATGTGGCTCTGCATCACTTTCCTCATGCCGGTACCAAACTGCCCCACGTGAGTGCACGTCACTGAATCTGTGTGTTGTTTGCTTTATAAACCAAAGTGTTTTTTATTTTTTATTTTTGTGGGGGACATCAGGGGTTATTTAGGAGCTGGTGGAATCAGTGACGATGGTCGTTACCCAAACTGCACCGGGGGCGCAGCGGGGTTCATCGACAGATGGATGTTTGGAGATAACATGTACAGATATCCAACTTGCAAAGTGAGCCAGATTCAAGATTTTAATGTTGTTAATAATAATAATAATAATAATAATAATTCTCTGCTTATTATTAGATGTAAACCTGACTTATTTCTCTGCAGGAAATGTATAAAACCGTTCAGCCCTTTGACCCAGAGGGGGTTCTGGGGACGATAAATTCAGTTGTGATGGGATTTCTTGGGATGCAGGTAAGCCGGACCACTTATTATGACCCCTGCACTCGAAGTGGGGTTCATAATGTTTTCATAATGTTTATTAATTAATCAATTTGTTTAATCATTTATTTATTTCTGTGAATTTTTTTTTTTTTTTGGTCGACCGTATCACGAAAACAGCTGCACCGATCAGCGTGAAATTTGGTAGGAATGTAGATGTGCACCACCCCACGCAAAACAGTAAYATTTTGGGATGCTCCTAGCAGCATGAAAGTTGTCAGGAATGGAGATGTGTCTGATCTACACTGCTCCAGCCAACAGTTTTTTGATAGACCCCATATTTGAGGAGGGGGCTCCATCTGAGAAGTCAGTGTCTGGACAGACAAAAATAGCTTATAAYTCAAAAACTATTCAACACAGGATCTTCAGATTTGTTTTTGTTGTCTAGCTCTGATAAAGGGCTATCCATTGGGTCCACCAATAGCTGCATTTCCGTTGTGAACGTGCACAAAACTTTGTCAATATTTCGTTAATGTCAAAAAAACACAGTTTCACAATTGCGGTGTTTCCATTAAGAAATACTATTAAAGTCACGTGAATACGTTTGTTCTCATGATAAGTCATTACAAACATGG
>NW_013952637.1:778519-783343 GCF_001266775.1 Austrofundulus limnaeus
CTGTAAGCTAGCAATGTTTTTGTTTCTTTCCAACTGGGAAATCTTAATATACAAATATTATTTGAGGTTTCCTCTTTATATTAACATTAAAGATGACTCAATAAATTTACATAAAATTAGGATTCAGACCAAACTGTAATGTATTATTATAACCAGCAAGACAAATTAAGTCATATCTCTGCATAAGATTATGATATCAGGATGATCCAGGTATCAAAATGTAGCTTTTAAAGCAGGAATCCAAAAATGTAGTTAGATCATTTTGTCCAAATTTGACTTAATCCTCACTTTGATATAACAGGTCACATATATATACTACTCTAGTCAGTATCTAGTTTCTTTCTCTTTGTGAGTCAGACAGTGAAAATCCAGATTAACCAAGTGTCCAACTGCTGCAGCCCAGTCTTTAAACACTTGTTGAGGTTTTAAACATCTGGCTTGTCYGGTCTCTTTCTTTGCTCAGTGCAGTTATTCTGGTTTTTCTGTGCTGTAAGGATAAACAAACATGGAGTGTTTTTGTCGCACACAGGCTGCAGTTTCATTCTGCCTCCAATCAAAGTAAACAGTTTCCCACTTTAAGGCCACAGCTGCCCTCTTATTGACTCAGACTCTGTCAGAAGACGAGGAGAGACCTTCTGGTCCTCAGACCCGAGTCCTCTGATGGGGTCTGTGCCACTTGGAACCATTCGCTCTGTGGGAACTTGTTTTTGCTCAAATCCCCGCGGGTGGTGGGGGTCTGAGCTCGTCCGTCAGCAGGCCTTAGGCAACGCGCCAGGTGTCCGCCGCCCTGCCTTTAGTGTTTGTCCTCGCTAATGCCCTCAGCTGAAACGTATTCATCATCGCCGAAATAATCAGTTGACGAACACGCCACATCTGGCTCAGGATGGAACCGACGCATCGGCCACATCCCAGGGCTATTTGGTTACCAAAAGGCCGTAAGACTTGCTTCTTATACTTTCTTTCTTCCTCCACAGGCGGGAAAAATCATTGTTTTCTACAAAAGAAGGAACGTTCACATCCTGGGCCGGTACCTGGTCTGGGCCGCCCTTCTGGTATGTCTCACTGTCCAGACAAAAAAAACAAACAAAAAACAATAAATCAAATAGTGTTTGTGGTCTGAATGTTTCCCTCGGCCTCACAGGTGAAGCACACTTTGTTTTCTAGTCACGCTCAGGTCATTAGCAGGACAGAGCGGAGGACGTGCGTGTGATCTTAGCATAATTAAACAACATCCATGTGTGGCGGCGTTTCCGGGAAGACATGGGTATCCGACGCCTCGGGGGGATACACGCTCACCGCCTGTCTGCGCCTCACATGTGCTTTTAGATTCTGCATCAGCTCGACCTGCGGGAAAAAGACCCCACAAACAGACCAAGTAAAGAAATGAACTAGATAGAGTTTTAATCAGATTCAGGATAAACATTTTTTTTTGTAATTTTTATTTTTAAAGGTTTTCAAAATTTAGCACAAACATACACACACTTATACACATGGGAAGCATGTCAATAAACACTAACCAAACTATTTGAATCAAAATTTATATTGATAAGATAAGTTAAGATAAGATAAATCTTTATTGCCATTGTTGCACTGAAAAGAACACTGCGGTCCACAGACAATGAATAACGAAATAATTTTTGCAGCTCCCGTAGTGCAAATAAATCAGAACATTTAAAAAAGATAAAATAAAAGGTAAAAAAGAACAAAAAGTAAGATAAAATAAGATAAATATGTAAAAAACAACAGTAGCAAATATAATATTGTTCATGTAAAGTCGGATCTCAAAGGTTTTACATACTCAGTCCATTTGGTCCAGATCTTGTAAAACATGTCCTTTTGCATCTTGAGGGAAAACGATAAATTTTCCATGACAAATATGTCATGTACGTTAATCCACTCCTCGATGGTTGGGGATTCGACTTTCAGCCGTTTTCTTGTGATGCTTTCTTGCTTGCAACAAGTGATATACTCAATAGTCTTTTATCAGTGTTATTCCAATTTGTTGTAGGTACATCACATAAATACAATATTTCATATTTAAGATGAATTTTTGCACCACATACATCATTAACATGTTCACAAATCTCTGCCCAACAGTTAGAAATAACCTGACATCCCCAGAAAATATGTAAGTGGTGTCTAATGCTGTAAGTGTCCTTGGGTGTCCTGAAAGGTGCTTTTCAAATAAAATCATTATTATTATGATTATTATTATTATTATTATTAGCACCAGTAGCCCCACATAGTCTTCATGTTCTTCCAGCTAAACTCTCACAATGTATTAGACCCTGTTACTGTCCATTAAAGTTGACATATATTGGCCCAACTTTACAGTGAAATAACCATATTGCCTTCCTTCTCCCACCTTTTCTTAATAAATTCTGTATYRGCCTGYTTAAATTGCTGAATGCCCTTATATAACTTGGATATGACATAATCAGGGTAAACTTTTAATCCTGAYTGAATACATTCAGAGGCTTTCAGTTTATCAGTGTTTGGTAGACTCGGAGCACAACAAGCTGGACTCCTGTTTTGTTAAGAGGGGGCTGCGTCCCCCCAGGGAGAGGCCGAGTGTTACATGAGACGACTTGTTTTGCATTTCTGAGCCCGACAGGAGGTTCTAACGAGAACGTCAACGTTGTGCAGAGCTGTGCCCRGCTGAAGTCAGGTCTAACTGTGACTGAACTCTGAGCGAGCAGCAGACCATGAGGCCTCGCGTTTTCAGCAGATAGTTTTCTGTTCTGTTTCTCTAGCAGAACTGGATGTTCAGAACTGATTCTGTTCATAACTTGTATGGACAGAGTTTATCAGTGCAGCCGGGTGGAGGAAGGGGGGTTGGGTTCTGATGGCCTCAGGGTTCCATCTCTGCTGTATGCAGATGATGTGGTTCTGTTGGCGTCATCGTGCCGTGATCTCCAGTTCTCTCTGGAGGACAGGGTTCTCAAAAAAGAGTGGATTGTCCTCTCAGGGTGGAAGAGGAGGCTGGACCATGGTGATGGATGGATGGATGATGGATGGATGGATGGATGGATGGATGGATGATGGATGGATGGATGATGGATGATGAATGCATGGATGGATGGATGATGATGGATGAATGGATGGATGGATGGATGGATGGGTGGCTGGATGGAAGAATGGATGGATGGATGAATGATGGATGGATGGATGATAGACGGATGGATGGATGGATGGATGCATGGATGATGGATGGATGGATGGATGATGGATGCATGGAGGGATGGATGGATGATGGATGGATGATGAATGGATGGATGGATGATGGATGGATGGATTTGTAGATGGATGGATGGATGGATTTATGGATGGATGGATGGATGGATGATGGGTGGATGGATGATGGATGGATGGATGATGGATGGATGGATTTGTAGATGGATGGATGATGGTTGGATTTGTAGATGGATGGATGGATGGATGATGGATGGATTTGTAGATGGATGGATGGATGATGGGTGGATGGATGATGGATGGATGGATGGATGGATGGATGGATGATGGATGGATGGATTTGTAGATGGATGATGGATGGATGGATGATGGAGATGTTTATAACTTCCTCAGTTTCTGAAGGACTCTCTGACATTAAATATTATAAATCTGTTGTTTTCATTAACAAACAGAAACTGGAAGGTTTTATGTTGATTTTCATTAATGAACCTAAAACATATAAAAAGTTCATAAAGTTCAGTTTCTGTGATAAAATCCTCACAGCTGAATTTATTCATCCCCGTCTAAATGATGAACCCGCTCCTTTGTGTCTCTGCTCTGAAACTCATCGACTGTCATCGAGCTGCTGAGGGGAGGCGAAACAAACGAGGTCCTTTTGGTTTCTCCTGGAGGCACAGAGTGATAAATAAACAGGAAATTAAATAAATAAATAAATATTTTTGTGAACCAAAAACTAACTGTTTGAGGGAACGTGTTCAGGACCAGACGATGTTCAGTGAAGGATCGATACGAGGGACTTAAAGTTCTGCTGAACCTAAATAGAAAATCAAAATAAATGAGATTTCCTCGCGTTGCAACGCTTGTCGGAGAGGTCAGACTGGCTTCATTGATTTTAGACCTCAAACAGAACCAACGAATCATTTAACTAAGCAAACATTTCTCRTGCACATGTTTGTTTTCTTTTATCTTTTTTATGACCTGTCTGTTAGCAAAATATCCAAAAAGTAATTGTAGCCCCAGRTAAAAACTATATATACTGTAAATTCTTTACCCTAGACCTATGTTCTTTATTTTCCCACTGTCCATGAATGCACCTCRAGTAACCTCAAAAAAGTTTAGAATTCAGTTTTCATGGTAGCTGAGAGTCATCACCAACAAATACTTTGAGCTCTAACTCAAATGTTAAAGTGGAAGATAACTAAGAAAAACATAAAATCATAAAAAAATTATTATATTGACGAAAATATCGTCCGTACTTATATTTGCATAGGATAAAGAAAAGCTACAGAAGTTACATTTTTTTTCTGAGAAAACAACTGAACGACTGCTAAAGTTTGTTGAAGATTTTTTTTGTTAAAATGATCAAAACAGAAGCTAAAATCAACAGAATCGTATCTGTAAGCAAAAAGAAACAAAACTGTWGCTTAAAGTTAAAGTTGGTGAATTCAGAAAAGTTAAGACTGGCAAAACAGTTGCTAAAGTTTCAAATAAACAAAATAGTAGCTAAAAGCTAAATTTTGCATCAGGTAGCTAAAAGTTATATAAAAAACAGAACATATGCTAAAGTAGTTTTTTAAAATTAATTTAAGAGATGTCTACATGGCACTTTTCTGATACGCTAATAGCGAAACT